>NC_085004.1:20395513-20420513 GCF_963854185.1 Sardina pilchardus | reverse complement strand
ATCTGATGTTTATATATTTTGATATCTGATGTGTTTGTGCAGAGAAGCTGCAGTTCCCCTACCACAGCTGTGACCTGCAGATTGATGGTGAATGCTTCATGGTGTCTCCAGAGGCGGAGACATACTACACAGCCAAGCTGCAGTGCCAGGTAACATGGCTCCGCCTTTAGCTCTCAGGCATCTGGAGCAGGGGGTCAGGATTTGGAGGGTTAGCTTCAGCCAGTTAGCATGTCATTTGGCCGCCGACATCTTTGAAAAAATGGCGTTCCATGGTTGTACCATATCCGGCACCAGCGCATGCACGAGACAGCTCATGCACGAGTTTCGATTTCGGCACGAGCGTCCTCGCGCGTCCATGTTGATAACGCATTCTAGAAGACATAAATAAAATGACTGACGACTAGGATTAAGTTACCGATACTTGATGCCTGTGCATTATCATTATACCAGGCTTTGTGAATAAAAGAAAAAAGCAAATGTCGTTCTAATAGGTTAGCCTACTATTATTTGCATTAGACTATGTATGAGTTGGCAAGGTATGATAAGACATTCTAGGAAATGCGAAGAAATTCTCTAACTAAACCCATTATTAAGCTACTCGCTGTCGTGTAGGCTAGGCTATGAAAACTATTTTAAAACACTCAGCTGCAGACCTGTAGCCTAGTTCATAACAACGCAGCGTTGGGGGTCACAGCCTACAGTAGATAACGGCAAAAGTTTCCGACAGTGACAGCAGACTTAAAATGCATGCTGCTCGAAACATAACACATGGATGCGCGCTTCTACCGGTAAGCCTATAATATGCGTTGGCTTAATTTCGTCTGTCTGCAAATGTAGGTTTAAACTGCAAATTCACACTGGGTGCAGCACAAATAGCATATCTGGTATCCACACGTTTCTTACATCCCATGTCTACTTATTAAGAGTAATTTTCGTCGGGTAGACAGCCTATTGCGCACATAAAATCCTAGGCTACAGTCAGTTCAAAGCATTTACTGTGGGGATCATATTTATGTGTATGCTAAGTGAATTCTTGCTCAATATTGACTCGCCATGTTTATTATATCATGACATATGAATAGGCCTATCACATTATAGGATTTCGAGACAAGGGGCAAACTTCTCCACCACCATCCCAACTCAAATAATTTGCGCCTGTAACGATAGGAGCTCGTTCACGAACACCTTCTCTCACTCTCCAATCTTCATCAACGATGTACCTATGTTGTCTCGTTGTAACGTGGAACCTAATTGGCTCATTCTAGCTGGTGACGGAAATGGACACCCATGGAACGCCATTTTCTCAAAGATGGCTGCGGCCAATTTCAAACTTTTTTGGCTGAAGTAGCTAGCCTAGCATCGGCCATTGAAATGAATGGGGGCGGGACTTAGTCCCTCTCTCCAGTTCTTATAATACCTCCATGATCTGGAGGGCTACCTGTCAATGACATAGTGAGTGTAGTAAGTAGGTAAAAGTTTTGTCATTAGCTTGAGTTGGTTTGAACTTTTTTGTGTCATTGACTTGATACATGTTAACGGTTTGTAACTAAATGAATGCAGTTGCTGCTATGATGCTACTGTATGTATCCGACTAGCATTATTAAAATGCATTTTACATGTATTCCTATTGTCTAATACAGTGGTTCCCAACCTGGGCTCCGGGGACCCCAATAGGGGCCGCCAGAGATTGCGGGGGGTCCGCACAATGTTGCCTAGGCTGAGGTTGTGAGATTACCAAAATGATTTGCGCACAATAAATGTAGAAAATCCCAATAATACACCCAGCTGGATAATCAAAACTCTGTGTAATGTTATTACCTCTGACCTCTAGGCCTGGCATTGGTAATTCATCCCCGGACCCCGATTGTTGAATAAAACAATGTCTTGTGGAATATGCGGGTAGGAGTTCGGGTAGGGGGCCCCGGCTTGTCTTAGACACAGGCAAGGGGCCCTCAAGGAAAAGAGGCTGAGAAACACTGGTCTTATACATAGATCTTCATACCGTAATCCCTGCTGTTCTGTGGTGATTCTGACCTCAGGACAGAGGAGGCGTTCTCGCTCAGATCCACAATCAGAAGGTGCAGGACATCCTGGCCTTTTACCTCAGCCAGCTGGAGACCACAAATGAGGTGACAGACCCTGACTTTGAGACCAGGAACTTCTGGATAGGTGAGAGCACGCACGCACACACGCACACGCACACACACACAAACGCACTCACACACACACACACGCGCGCGCACACACACACGCGCGCGCACACACACACACACACACACACACACACACACACACACACACACACACACACACACACACACACACACACACACACACACACACACACACACACACACACACACACACATTCCATTCCTTTGCCAGACTGAGTGAGAATGAGCGTTGGGTGAGTTTGTTGTGGAATACTGTAACTTCACTAGCCCACTGAGAATGGGTTATTTATGCCATCAAGCACATATGAAAACAGTTAGAGCTTCCAAATACTTTTGTCCATAAGGTGTAAATCTCTTTTCCCTTTCAATATTTGTGTGTTTGTTCATTTTCTTGTGTTTGTGCATTATTTATTGAAAAATGTATCAAAGAACTATTGTGATTGATGATACTTCTTTCGGTCTGCTTGAAATATGAGATCACCTCTGCAATCGCCTTTATTTATCAGTCTTGACGTTATTTTTTCTGCACAAAAATGCTAAATTACAGTTTTTTACAATTGCTTTGCTACTATTTTCAGAACCTTGATGTCATTTTCCACAACTCTAGACACAAAACTCAAAACGGTTACCACTTGTAACACAGGTTATCTAATATTCAAAACATTAGATTGTGCATTCAGATCTTCAAAGAAATATTGCACTTGCACAATCATTGGTTCAAAAAACAAATTTACTGTGAAATGCCACTGAAACATAACTATAGATCACCCGCACACAAGTAACCTATAGTTTCATTGTGTCATTGTTCGTACAATCATTAGATATTGTAGAACAAAATAGGTGATACAGGTTTCATTATGGTACTACAGGAACAGTACAGTAAACACATCTCTGTAAAAGTACTGCAATAGTAGAGAGAATACTACAGACACAGTGGAATCATTGAACAAAGTTTGTAATACAGTATATTGATGCAAAACACTACAGTACAATCACAACATACGTTTATTTGAATTAAAGTAAAAATAATTAGCTATGAAATAGAAAAGAAAAGACAGCCTGATGAAAATATAAAATATATATATTTATTTTACTGTATATACATGTAAAGATATAAAATATTAGGCAACATCCATGGATATTGTAGTCTAATTGGTTCATGCTCCACGCTAATTGGTGACAGTGAATCTCATTACAGTATCTTGAAACTTTCATGATTTGCAGTAAACATGGAAGATTGTGTGTCTGTTTCGTGTTTCCATACAACTATGTATTAAGAGTAATGCAACAGTTATCATTTTGAGCAGTTGTATCAATTGATAGTTAGATCATTGTAAGGAAATGAATAGACGCTCATTTAAAATGTAATGTGTGAATTGCCTTTTGAAATAGTAGTACTTTGATGTTAAGTTGTATCATATTGAACAGGTGAGTTTTGTTGAATGAACAAATGATCTAAGTTGTATGTGTATTGTATCCAAGCAATTGAGAAAAGGGTTAGAGTTTTGAAAAATGTGCATTTTGATCATTGGTTGTGAATTTTGTGTCTAGAGTTATGAAAAATGACATCAAGGTTCTGAAAATAGTAGCAAAGTGATTGTAAAAAACTGTATGAATACCATAGTGCCATAAGCTAGGCTTTTAGGAAGGCTTTGTCTTGTGTCTCAGGACTTACGTACAAGACCCTGAAGGATGCTTTTCGCTGGGACACTGGAGAGAGTCCTATTTTCACCAGCTTTGCTTTTGGACAGCCTGATAACCTAGGGTATGTGTGTGTGTGTGTGTGTGTGTGTGTGTGTGTGTGTGTGTGTGTGTGTGTGTGTGTGTGTGTGTGTGTGTGTGTGTGTGTGTGCGTGCGTGCGTGCGTGCGTGCGTGCGTGCGTGCGTGCGTGCGTGCGTGCGTGCGTGCGTGCGTGCGTGCGTGCGTGCGTGCGTGCGTGCGTGCGTGCGTGCGTGCGTGCGTGCGTGCGTGCGTGCGTGCGTGCGTGCGTGTGTGTGTGCGTGTGTGTGCGTGTGTGTGCGTGTATGTGTGCACACATATGTGTGGGTGGGTGAGTGTGTGTGTGTGTGTGTGTTTTGATGTGTGTGGTGAAAAAGTGGTTGGGAGGAGAATGATAGAAAGTGATTGAGACAAATAGACCTTAGGCAACTCCTACAGTTGAATAAAAAACTTTCTTGATGTAAGTTTCTTTTACGCTTTTAGTTTAGCTTTCCAGTTTCTAGTTCAAAGAATCTAGGGATCAAAGAAATGCATTGATAAACCACGATTTTCATCTAACCTTTGTAGTTCGATGCTCCCTAGAAGTTGTGCTCTTGTGCCCCTCTACATGTAGTATCTTGCCCTGACCACCGGGTGTCCCTCTCTCCTCTCTGTGTGTCCACAGCTTTGGGAACTGCGTAGAGATGCAGGCTGCCAGCGCCTTCAACTGGAATGACCAGCGCTGTAAAACACGCAACAGATACATCTGCCAGTTTGGTGAGCCTCCAAACCTGCCACGCACATTATTCAGACTCACACCTCTCTTAGGGAGAGACAGAGAGAATAAGAGAAGAAAGGAGTGGGATTTAGGGGGAGAGGTTTAAAATGAGAGCCAGAGTGAGGCTGAATTTTGTCAGTCGTGACAATTTCTTGTGGAGTATATCAAGTGTCTGATCCTCAGTATCAGTATCAGTCTTCATAAGAGGGGGAAACGTGTCAGGTGTTTTGGGGAAATTAGCTGAAAAGGAGCTATAGGCTAACTGGTCAAACCCCCTTCCAGTGAATTATGCTAAACTAAGCTAACGATGTCAGGCACATGATTATTGAGACTGGATCTGTATCCTCTTATCTATACTAACTAGAATTTGTGTGTTCCTTTAACAACACAGAGGCTCATTTGACCCTTGTCCTCTCAGAGGTCATCCTCTGGGTGGAATGGGCACCTTCTTCTGTTATGGTCTGGCTGCCTTTTGCTAGACCTGTGTCTATCCCCCGCAATTTGACAGAGAGAGATTGTGGCACAACTGCACTACCTGTCAACAGCCCCATAAACGACTGAGAGAGAGAGAGAAAGAGAGAGAGAGAGAGAGAGAGAGAGAGAGAAAGAAAGAAAGAAAGAGAGAGAGATGAAGAGAGAGAGAGAGAGGGAGAGAGTGAGTGAAAGGGAAATTACCCTCCAGAAAGCGTCACATAAGAATGCAAATGCAAAACAATACGAGACTAATTAATATTTAATTTTTACAGCGGCTTTAACATGCCATTCTGTCACCACAGGCCAGTAAATATGAGGAGCGAAATGAAAGACTCGGCTATTTGCCATTATTTTTCTGCTGCTGCTTATCAGAGCAGCTATGTTTTGCAGAACTGTCTCTCTCTTGCCTGCTTATCATCAAAATAATTCCAGTCACAAAGTAGAGGCACTGCCAACTATCTGATTGCTTATCATCATAAACCTGTCACAGCGCAATATTTAAAATCACCTGTGGGCCTTTTTTTATTCTGCACTATCAGCAGATAGATTTGAGTGAAAAATATTTTTAAAAGCAGCAACATCATCAACAACAACAACAACAGCAGTGGCAACGGCGACATAAACAGTGACAGATACAAACGCATGCATTCACCAGCACAGATGGAGTAGCCTGACAGCCCGTCAAACAACAGTGAGGCCTTTTAACGGGCAGTGCGGTGTGGCACAATACCATTAAAGTGAAAGTGGGTACTACACACACACACACACACACACACAAAGAGAGAGAGAGAGAGAGAGCACTCACACAGACAGCACATTTAAACAAAATGCCCTTTAAAGACCCCCATTCTGGACAAGCGTGTTTTATGACCTTCTCCTTTAGACGAGTTGAGCTCTTCTCTCGCCCATCAGCCTCACTCTAATGATGCTCCGCTGTAATCAATGGTGCTCACCATAAAATGCTTTAAAAGGATCAATGCGTGTCACTCCAGAGCTGGCACCCACCTTGTGCTCGCCGTTTGTCAAGACGCCCCCCAGGTTGTTAAGTCTGTCCACGTTCCGCCAGAGAGAGAGGGGAAAAAAAAACACACACTTGTTTTTATTTTGTTTAGCTTTGTGTTTTGTGTTTGTGATTGCTATTGATCACACTGAGGCACCTTCAGGCACACCCCCTATCGCCACGGTGACACCTAAACCACCAGTTCTTTTAAAAGGCTTTTCATAATGCGGAGGGCTGCAAAGCTGATTGGCTGAAAGTGATTGTTTTTTTCTAGCGGGGCGGTTTGGAAGTATTGAATGAATTGACAGCAGCGCAAGACCCCATGGGCAGAATCATGATGGGAGTGTCATAACCACACACACCCCAAACAGACACACATACACACACACACACACACACACACAAATACAAGATGTGTGCACACACATACAGATACAAGCATGTACATTCATTTCAGTAGAGTGCTGTGTGAGGGGGTTAACACTGACAAAATAAACTAATAGATTAATTGCTTTTTCTATCTCTCTTTCTCTCCTCTTCTCTCTCTCTCTCTCTCTCCCTCTTGCCACTCCCTCTCCTCTGGCACTAAATGACTGAGTGGCTGCTCTCACGTAGGATGTTAATTGGTAATGAAGCGATAAGTGGTAAACAGTGCTGTGGGGCTGGGTGGGATGGAGGGAAGAGAGAATGGGATGGGGGGATGGAGGGAGGGGAAGGGGGGGGGGGGTTGATGCGTGGAGCGGAGAGTTTGCGTGGAAGGCTGAGTGACTTTCGGAGGTGGGAGAGCGTTTGCTTCTGCCCACCAGAGAGAGCTGACTGGCAGGCAGGCTGGAGATCCGTAGGCGTGATGGAGCACGGTTTTATATAGCACCTCTCTCCTCTGCCAAGCACTCCAAAGCGCTTTACAGATAATGCCTCGCATTCACCTAACTGCCGGGGAGGGGAGGGGAGGGGAGGGGGGAGGAGAGGAGGCATGGCAGCTGTGTAGTGCTGTGCACCAAGCCTACTCACTGTATTCGCCGGGGCGGGAGCGAGCGAGCGAGCGAGCGACAACATGGCAGGGCTGGCTGAGGCTGAGGCTCTGTCTCTGTCTCTGTCTCGGCTCGAGGAGGCTTCAGCGATGAAGCAGGTAGAGCGAGGACGAGCCCGGGCCGCTCTCTGATTACCGCCGCTGCTCTCGTACGCCCGCAGAGTGCTGCCGCGTGGGGCTCCTCCCGCACACTGAGAAAAGTGGCTGCCTCTCGCCAGCACGCGCAGCACACAGAGATAACCAGCTACAGCACAGCACAGCCGCCCTGCCCTGATATGTCCGAGTAAACCTGAAAGTTTATTTCTTTTTTTCTTCTCTATTTTTCTGTTTGTTTGTTTTTTTTTAAAGAAAAATAAAGAACAGGAGGGGGAATCATTTATTCTGTGAGTGAGGCCTTTTACGTTCTCCCATAGAATATTAATGTACCCACTCCCGAATCAAGTCCGAATGGAGGCTGCTGGATTAAAGAGGATTTGTGTTACAAGCCACACTGTTTATTTCCTCCAGCTAAGATTTTTCCCCTTCTTATTTATTTATATATAACATTGAGTCATAGCATAGTAGTCTTCAGTGTATTTGCAATGAGAATTTGTGTTTGTATTTGAGTGGGTGAGAGAGAGTGTGTCTGTGTGTGTGCCTGTGTGTGTGCGCAAATATTTTTGTGGTTTCAGGTGAACTATGCCGCATACATAATTAAAATGTTTTGCTGGTCCTGTGTTTTGACATACATATATGTATATGTCGTGTGTTGCACTCAATTTTTACGGTGTATGTGTGTGTTTGTGTGTGTGTGTGTGTGTGTGTGTGTGTGTGTGTGTGTGTGTGTGTGTGTGTGTGTGTGTGTGTGTTTGTGTGTTTTTTTTTTAATGCATCTGTTTACAGCTCCGGAGCATATAGCAGTATGGGAGAGAGGCCGGTGATTGGGCCTGTAACTGCACATAAGGATCCTGAGGCAGAGGGAACAGAGAGAGAAAGTGTGTGTGTGTGTGTGTGTGTGTGTTTCCTGAGATGAGACTGCATCTCAGTCCTCCTGTCTGCTCTGCACGGCACTTCCAGTCATCAAGGCACCTCCCAGGGGCTGCTGCTGAATCTCCATTCCCCCTCTGACATTCTCTTCAGGTTCGTGATAAAGAGATACTGGAACATGCTGTTACTGAGACCTTACTCACCGCCTCAAACCACCACCACCACCACCACCATCACCACCACCTGTCCACCTGTCCCACCCACTCTCCCACCTTCTTTTCTTTTTGGACTCGGCTCGGAGGACAGGTCCTATTTTTAATTATCTACAGCAGTGAGAGCACTTACTTACTTCATTCACTCACTCACTCCCCCATTCACTCACTTACTCACTCACTCACTCCCTCATTAATTCACTCACACTCATTCCCTCATTCACTCCCTCATTCATTCCCTCATTCATTCCCTCATTCACTCCCTCATTCATTCCCTCATTCACTCCCTCATTCATTCACTCACTCACTCTCTACTCCTCCTGTCCATTCTGTATTCATGCTCTGTGCAGCAGTTGGACACTGACTGTCAAAATAGATTTGATGCATTGGGGGGTGATGGTGAGGGTGGGTGGGATGGGAGAGTGGCAGCAAGCCTGGGTCCCTCCCCAAAAAAAGCCTCCTCCGCAGCTCTCCTGAAGTCTTCCAGTGCCTGGTCCTCTCTTCTCCATATTCCAGCGGGCCTCGGCCCCATCCATATTAATGGGGCTGATAAACACATGGCACTGAGGCAGTGGAGCAGTCCTCTGCCATCACGGGCCAGGAGCCTCTCTGTTTGGATTTCACTCCATCTGTATTTCATTCCCACCACCACCGCTCTACCCTGCTCTGTGCTGTGCTGTGCTGAGCTGTGCTGAGCTGAGCTGAGCTGAGCTGTGCTGTGCTGAGCTGTGCTGTGCCGTTCTGCACTGCACTGCACTCACCAGCTCTTGTTTCTGGTGGTAACGCTGACGTGGTTCTATGTTACTATACTCACATCTTTCAACCTTTGGGAATGTGAAGATTGTTGAGCTGCGATTCTGAAGTTGAATTGTAGATACCGTCATTACAAAACCACTGGTAAATCAAAAGGATTAATTTCCAGACATGACATGGAAAGTTTGCCTCTTTTTTGTGCATGTATATGCACAAGAGTTAAATGATGTTAATTAGACAATATATGTTGATGGAAGTATGTCTTCTTTTCATATCAAAGGTTTTTGAAACTGTAAAAAAATCCCATTGCATACAAAGTTTATGCCAAGTTTACTCCAGATGTCATGATGCTCCATCATCTCATAAAACCTAAATGTATCCTTTCCATTTCTGAATCCCAAAACTGTGAGAGTCAGTATTGAGCTGTGTTGTAAAAAGGCCGTAGAAACAGTATTGTAGAATATTTCAATGCTGTCTAAAATGTAAGAATTTGTATTCGCTTTATATAAAACAGGTTTTCGAGGTTTGCAGCTCACTTTTGTACACTGGCGTTTGTAAATCATTCTTTGAGCATCTTCCTCAGAGAAACAGACATTTACAGAAAGCTGATGCAACCTTGACACATCCCAGCCTCAGCCAGACTTCTCACACCTCTAGAAGGGATTATGGGGTCCATGTTTGCCGCAGTTTACTGCAGTTGTAACTCTCCAGTTGTCAGGAGTCCTCTTGTGTTCCCACTAACTATTCGAGGCCTTGAAGACATCATCATCTGGAGAAGTGATGGCATCCTTTTTTTCACTGCAATCTCCTCGATTGTCGTATTCAGACCAAAGATACAATACTGATCATACTAATTGGCCAAGTAACACTAAACATTATAGCATGAAAAATGCATGGCAGAGCAGTTGTGCACAAGCAATCATGTGAAAGCAGTTAATCATTCTGCTGCTAGGTAACACAGGACTCATCAACATGATCTAAGCAAGCAAATAGTGCAAGTAGCAAATTGGCTTTTTCAGCCTTTGGCAATCAGTTGTTTAGATGTGATGCTATGCCATTAGCCATTCCAAAGCATTTGTACTTCACCCAGAGTATCTAATTAGTATGTTTTTATCTATCTTCATCTTGAATAGGCCTGGTACCATTAAAAGAGGAAGATGGTCTTAGGGGTTGTACGCTTAAGTCCTGATCAGTGTCAGATTGATAACTGCAGTACTGGAGACTGATTCTCATTTTAATTTATGATTAAATAATTGCCATGGCTAGTGTGAGCTACAGTAGTACACAGTGGTTTAGGCTAAAAACATTATAGCCATTTATTTTCATTACATCTGTTTTTATTTGCTTCCAAAACACCATGCAGCATTAAGTGTGTTGAAGTTTACACCATGAATATTTTTGCTGTCTTTGAAGCAAGTCAATATTTTTTTGTGGAGCCCTTGTAGACTGCAGAATTACTCTGAGTAGAACTTTTATTAGAGGACCCATGGTAGATTGCACAAAGCTTCTTGAAGGATTTGCCATTACGTCTGAAAGAGCTCATCAGATAATCGTAATGCTTTTGATTAGACTTTAATCTAGCTAATTAATTATGTTCAAGCCATTGGGACTAGGTGTCTCCTTGGTTCTTGTTTGATTGAACACACTTGATTTGACTCATTTTAATTTCCCTCAAAGCCGTTAGGTTACCTCATGAGCTGATCGACAATGTAACTTCACAAAAACGAACCTATTCAGTGCATCCATCATAGCTTGTCATATCTCTCTTGATAACCTTATGTTCTGTCTGGTTCCTCCATATTATCCAGCAGTAAAAACACTTCCTGTCCTGCCAGGAGTCATATGACAGGGATGTGAAATGTCATATGACCCAACCAATATTCTCCACCAGATTCAAAACAACAACAACAACAACAGAAAAAGCTCTTTCCAATGTGTTGCCTTCCTGGAGCTCAGCCACACAAATATTTACCGCTTGGTTTCGTCTGCTTGGCCGCTGCCGTTAATTGGAATAGATTGCACTTGTCCTCTGTGCCTCTTCCTGTGAACTGTGGCCAACTGTAACAGCAGACAACCAGAGGAGGCAAACACCAACTCAATGCTGCAGAGCCCCAGACTACTCATTGGTGGGGGAGGAAGGGTGTTGAAGTGTGTGTGGTATTTCTTTTATTTAACCATGGTCCATAATTATTTAACGATGCAAAGGAATATTTTTGAGACAGGCTGTTGAGGACGCGGCTGTTGTTTTTTTTAATAGGAACCACCAAGGATGTGTTCATTTTCTGTATTTCAAAGGGTTGATTAAATTGTAGTTATAAGAGGTTGTAAATGCAAATAAAATGTCTTCGTCTAATCAGCAGAGTTTTGCATTTTTTATTGCATGCTTTGATTTGAAGCTTTGTCTTTTGTGGGGCAGACATAGCCAATTATTATTCATAATAATAATAATGGTTAACTACAAAATAATCGTTGCTTTACTTTGGTGTAGAAGTCATATGGGGATATGAAGGAAACATCAAATGTCTGGCACCAGAAACAGATCATTAATGTATTAATACAGGGTATCCGAACAAGGCTTAAACTCTGTTTTAAACCCAGCAGTCACATCAAGGTTCTCCTGCACTAAGAACTGATTTGCAGTCATTTCCAAGTTCCAATAAAGTGTTGCGGTGTTGGTTATCCCCATTCATTTAGTATGCCACAGCTACTTTATCATCCTCAAAGTAAAGCTTTTATGATAAGGATGATTTGCAATAGCTGGTAAACCGTGATATTTTGTGAATATTCTGTGTTTTTGTTTTGTGTTGTGTTGTGAATTAATCAAAATCTTGAGCCAATCTGCGGAGAGCTTTATTCTGCCTGCTGTGGGCCCCCAGCATGCAGTCGTCCAGTGGGTGTCCGTGCAGACAGTGAACCCGTATCTATGTGTGGGCCTGGACAGTGAGCTCCGGCAGGAGGCTGCACGGCCTACGCCAGGGGGCCTGACTGCGGGAGGATTACCTCTGCGAGAAACTCATCGGGCCGGGGACGCGGTGAGACAAGGTGTGTGTGTGTGTGTGCGCATGCATGTGTGGTATGTGTGTGTGTGTGTGTGTGGGGGGGGGGGGGTAAATCATCTGGGCGGAGGAGAGGCGATTCGGGACGGGCGGGGAGATGTGCTCCATAAATCATCTGTGTTATTACCCCAAGCTGCCTACATGGGCTCAGGCGCTAATCCGGCTGCCAATCAACAGCATGAGCCATGAGGCTGACGCACAGCTGGACACTGGGCAGGACTCAGCACTCACACACTACGCTTCAGATGGGCACTACGTTTGGGCAGGTGGTGTCTGGTCTTCGTACCTTTCCTTCTCATGTGTGGATGGACAAAAGTAGGCTACAAACAATAAATAGTGTGTGTGTGTGTGTGTGTGTGTGTGTGTGTGTGTGTGTGTGTGTGTGTGTATGTGTGAATGTTTGTCTATGTACTGTATGTGCACACAGAGGTGTGCATGTTACACATGCTATCAGTGTGTGTGTGATATTCAAATGTACATATGTACGTGTTTCCGCACATTTACATTTGCTTGAGAGATGTTTGACAGCTGAATTAAAAAAAAAAAAAAAATCACCACTTGGAGATTTACTGAAACTTTAGAATCCAATAAGAAAGCCCCAATTCGCCGCCTCCTCTTTCCACATTGCCTCTGGATGTCGTAGATAATACAAAACAAATTTATTTTACATGCTTTTACCCGTTTCTTTTTTGCCCGTCCTCTTCTTCAACCCCAGCCCAAAATCAATTACAGTCCACAGACCAGTAATCTACTGCTCTGCCTCCCCCCAGCCGCCCCCCTCCCCCCGCCCCCCAAACCCTTATCTACTTCTCAATGCCAGATAGAAAATAACAAATTACTGCAGATAATTCGGGGAGCTCTCTGCTCACAGCCACTGGCTTTGCATCAGGGCGACGCGTGTGAGTTGACTTGTGGCTGCTGAGCTTTGGCAGGCTGAACAGAACATCTCAGTGCTCTTCAAGTTATCCTCTAAGGCCCCTCTCGTTTTCTCTCTCTCTCTCTCTTTCTCACACACACTTCCTCTCTTTTTTTCCTCTCCCTCTCTCCATCTTTCTCCTCTCTCGGTTTGGCTCGTGGCGTAGCACGGAGCCAGTGTGCGGAGGATGGTTTTTGTTGTGTTGCGAGAGAGAGAATGGTGAAATGCCTGACGAGCTGCCAAAAGCTAAAGGAGAGGAGGGATGCTCGGCTGTTCCCGATTCTTAACTGGAGAGAAGGGCTGTTGATGTCGCTTGTTTGTTTGTTTGTCTGTTTGTTTGTTTGTCTGTTTGTTTATAGGAAGCTCACTGCTAAGCAGCATCACTGATCTGATTCAGAGACAGCAGGTGTTGCTCCTCTCCCCTCTAAGGCTTGTATACATTCACTCTCATGTTCCACTCTTATCCAGGCTTGCTTAATACATCAGCTTGTATTGAACGATTTACACGTTGCTTCATGTTGACTATAGGAAAAAAACAGGAAACTCCCTGCGGTCTGCGGTTATGTTTACAGTATGTTGCCCTGCCTGCCCTCAGCTCTGTCCTTTCATCTAACGTTACACACACACACAACGCCGCGTCTGGTGTTAGCGACGGCGACGCCGCATGTTCCAGCTTCCCCACTGCCCCCCACAGCACCCAGTGTCCCTTTTGTTCTGAGGCAGCGGCACAGCGTTTGCCGGGGCCTCTCTGCAAGGCTGACCTGCCGGGAATGAAGTATCGATTACAGATGGAGGACTCCAGCTGATAGAGGGGAGATACATGCAGGCCTGGTGGTACCAAGGGGAGCAGTAGGATTAACATCACCTTCACACACACAGTAGGCAGCTGCTCTCTGGACGTTATGCAACCTTGTGAAGCACATTTATATAAAACAGAAGTTGTGGAAAGTGCACTGATCTCCACTGGGCTTTGCCAGTTTTAGTACAAATGGCTTGCGTTAAAAGTTGCAGATGAACAATTTGCACATCAGATGTACTCGTTCGTCACATTTATTTAGTGAAGTCTGCTAGCCTGGCAAGCCAAACTATACAGAAATGTATAGTCTGGAGTCGGACCATTCACAGAGCTGAAGCCTGTGGGTGGGATGAACCGGTGTCTATCAAACTACTCTGCACGTAATAGGCCAGCACTTGTGACCAATCGTAGCCGGTCGGCAAAACGGCAACTACATCCTTCTTTAAAACTAATGACTTGAGTGCTTTCTGCTCAACCTTCAAAGAAAAGTCTAAACTCTTCCAAAGCCGATTCAAACGAGCACGCTTCGTTAGCCACATCCATCTTTCGTGATAAGGCGGGCTCAAGGGCCAGAATGTCCAGAAGTCAAGCGTGCACGCTGGGCAGTGTGCATTTTCCGGAAGTTACGTCAGAATAGACTGTCCGAAAGTCAAGCGCTCTCACTAGTAGGGTACTTCGTTTGGCGTGATTTCCAAGCGTGCATCGATGCATCTTTTTTGGCCTCAGATATCCCATAATCCATTGCGCAGCGCAGGTCAAGCTCCACATGTCATGCAAATCGTCAACACCCCCCCCTCCCCGAGTCAGGTGACGCCAACTAGTTAGTGCTGTCCAAATGTAGGTAGGGACGCATACTGAGGAGCGAGCTAACTAAGACGCTACTGGGAAGAGGGTACTATCCAGCGTGCACGCTTGACTTCTGGACATAGCCAAGGTCTCCGTACACAGATAGAGCGTTCTGATTGGACAGGCTGACTTGGTGCCGAACGCAGGCTTGACCTTTACGGTGCGACCCTAGACCATCCCGCTAGCCAACATTTTTTTTTTTGCCACTAGGGTGCGTCTAGATTTCCAGGCTAGAAGTCTGCAGTTTGGCTTTGTAAATCCGTAACCTGACAGCAAAACAGCATTACTGTAACGAGAATTTGACACATACTCTACAATTTCCCTATCAAAATGTATGTGTTTGCTATTAAACAACTTTTAATAGCATACATATTTGAATGTATATTGGGGTACTATTCTGAGGTAGGAGACCTCTGCGTCCTTGAAAACTGAATGAGAAAAAGAACCAAGTGAGCTGGCGTGAGATGCACTGATCAGAATAGATTTGCTTAGCCACTCTTTTCCCTTACAATATTCATGACAAAACATAATTTATTAAGGCACTGCATTTTCTTGCCCAACGGTTAAAAGAAATTGAAAAATTGAAAAAAAAAAGTAGATTCTCACCTGTCAGCTTGGAAAACAATAAATTCACACATTAGCAATAGATTTGAGGCTGTTGATGTTATGAGATCAAATATATTCGAGTAAAAATATTCCCAATTAAAAACTACCCTCAAAACACTACCTCTCCTGCACACACACACACACACACACACACACACACACACACACACACACACACACACACACACACACACACACACACACACATAGCTGCAAGCCAGAGCAATGGCACTAATGAACTACTTTTGATAAGTTATTTATTATCTCTCAGTGTTATCCCACTCTGAGAGTGTAGGCATGAGGAGAGGTTTTGGGGAGGAGGCGGGGAGGGACATAACCAGGAACCAGAAGAGCCAGGCCAGGATATGGGCTGGTATTCTATTGGGCAGATTTCCGTCCAAATGCCAGGGAATTTGGCAGTAAGATTCTCTGACTCCATTTCAGCCTTAATCAAGCTTGCTTATGATAATGCAAGGAGAGAGAGGGGGAGGGAGGGAGAGAGAGAGAGAGAGAGAGAGAGAGAGAGAGAGAGAGAGAGAGAGAGAGAGAGAGAGAAGGAGGGAGAGATAGAGAGTGACCAAAAGGGGGACAACTAAAAGGGAATGAGAGAGACTTACGCAGGGAAGGGAGAGGGTCTGCAAGAGGGAGAAAGACAGTCATGGCACACAATATATTGACAGAATGGGAAAGAGTGTTTGTTTGTGTGTGTGTGTGTCTGTGTGTATGAATATGTGTTGGCATGTGTGTGCATGCGTGTGTGTGCGTGTGTATACTGTATGTGTGCGTATGTATGAATATGTGTTGGCATGTGCGTGCATGTGTGCATATAGAAGTATGTGTTGTTGTGTGTGTGTGTGTGTGTGTGTGTGTGTGTGTGTGTGTGTGTATGTGTGTTTGTGTGAGTGTGTATGAATATGTGTTGGCATGTGTGTACGTGCGCGCGTGCATGTGTGTTTGTGTGTATATGCACAGTATGTATAAATATGTGTTGGCATGTGCGTGTGTGCGCCGTGTGTGTGTGTGTGTATGTGTGTGTGTGTGTGTGTGTGTGTGTGTGTGTGTGTGTGCGTGTGTGTCTATGTGTGTGTGTGTATGTGTGTGTGAGTGTGTATATGTGTGTGTGTGTGTGTGTGTGTGTGTGTGTGTGTGCATGTATGTGTGTGTGTGTGTGTGTGTGTGTGTGTGTGTGTGTGTGTGTGTATATGTGTGTGTGTGTGTGCATGTGTATGTGTGCATGTGTGTGTGTGTGTGTGTGTGTGTATATGTGTGTATGTGTGCACATGTGTATGTGTGCATGTGTGTGTGTGTGTGTGGAGTATTTGTGTGAGTTTGAGTGAGGAGAAGCCCCAGCTCCGGCAGTGGGCCAACGCCACAGTGGCCGCCCGTCACTGCTGTGCTGGCGTGCTGATAAGGCGGAAGTGAAGGGAGGCTTCCGCGGCCACTGACAGTGGAATTAGCTGGCATTGTCATGGTAATGCAGGTGATATTTTTTTCACCTCCGTCCGACACAGACCCTGCATTGTATGGCAAACAGGAATGCAATTTCTCAGCCAGCAGTGATCGGAAAAGAGGGATGACAATTACAATCCTCTTTGAAAACGAATGTCTCCAAATGACTTTTCATTCAGGCGAGGCAAAAGCGCCACGAACCAATTAAAGTGTATGTGTGTGTGTGTATGTGTGTGTGTGTGTGTGTGTGTGTGTGTGTGTGTGTGTGTGTGTGTGTGTGTGTATGTCAGCTGCAGGCTAAAGGACGCATTCCAATGACCTGGTGCCTTTACTTAACCATTTAGCCTGCATTCTGATGACATGAATAGTCACGGGGGGGGGGGGGGGTGCTGCTCAGTGCGTGCAGCTGGAAAGGCACATGGGTGATCCTTGTCATTTTAACACACACCACGCGCACAAGAAAACATGTCTGTGGCACGCCAGGCTGTGGCGATGGTGTGACCGCAGTTTATGTCAGATGGAGCACTCAACCATTAAGCCATGTGGCCGCCATGTTGTTGTGTGCTGAGGGTGAGAGTATAGGCCACCAGGCCTGCTTGGCTGGTGGGATACATTTTTGCCATAACAAACTTTTAAAGCAGCACAGATTAAAAGCCTCAAGCGCCGTGATCTGTCTTGATTAAATGCAGACTTGTCGGGTTTGTCGTCAAAGACAAGCTTAAGATAACCGCCTTCTCTGATTTTTACCAACATTTATCAGAGAGCACTGAGGTGAAATTTAAGTAACTCAAGATAAAAACAGGCAGGCAGAAATACTGTGTATTTGGAGGGGGGGGGGGGGGGGGGTATCGTGTTGGGGGTTTGGGGGCGGTGTAGAGGGACTCAGATTAGTTCGGTAAAAAATATATATCTAGCTCACTGATAATGACTGGTAACAATAGAGGCAATTACTCAAGGAATGGAAGATAAGTATCGTCTCCTTGAAACGAAGGTTTTCCCCAGTAATGGCTCATTTATTCTTGAGGTGCTCCTTCTTGGAAAGGAGTCTGAAGGAAGAGCGTATGAAAGTGGCAATCAGTAGTCAATTAGAATGTTTTACATTTCAATGGTAATAAGGATGCCGCCAATTTAGTTGGTGTGTGTGTGTGTGTGTGTGTGTGTGTGTGTGTGTGTGTGTGTGTGTGTGTCTGTGGTTCTCTGTCAGCATGTATGTGTGCAGATAATAAGTGTGTCTGAGAGGTTTCCTGTCAGTGTGTGTGCATAATGTAAGGTTCTCTATCAGTGTGTGTGTTTGTGTATTTATGTGTGTGTGTGTGTGTGTGTGTGTGCGCATGCCTGTCTGGCTGTCTGTGTGAGGAAGATGGTAAGGCAGTGAGGCAGTTAGGTTACAGAAGATGGAATGAGTGAGGGCTGCTGATTATCACAGCGCAGAATGCTGGAGAAGACAAAATGGGTTTGAAAATGCGGGAGGTAGGCCTACTTCAGCAGTTTTCCGATGTTGCCAAGTAGTTATCATTTTGATCTCGAATCAAACCAAGTTATGTGTCACATTGTGTAATGTGCAAAATAATGTCAATAACTGTGATCCCCAAGGCAGTGAAAAGTGCTGTGCAAAAGAATTATCTTAAGCACGTTAAAAGGCACAATGAGGTGGTGTAGCAGAGGGTTGACAGGGTTGGATTTTGATTAATTGGGCTGCCACATAATTTCCAGCAACTAATTTATCCCCTCCATAATTTTCAACCCCTTGAAACCCTCAACCCCGCACCCAATCACTGGTGCACAAGGAGCTAGCTTATCAGCCCCTCAAATCCAATTTGAGGCGAAGAGAATATTTGCCAAAACCAATAATGGAATGTATTCAACGTGCCTTGTGAACGCACAGAATGTACCTCCGTCATTAAACCAATCTCTTTTCAAACCCAGCTAGCCTACATTATGGGTGCTTGTTTTCTCTCTCGCTTTCTTTTTCTCGCTCGTTCTCTCCCTCCCTCTATTTTTTAGCTCGGTGGTGAACTTTGTATTTGGATGCGAGATGAACTTTGATAAGAGTTAATGAGAAAAGCGTATTGTGCTGAGAGAGAATGGCTACGGCTCCTCCAGCCGAGCGCGTAGTGGGGCCCATCTTCCAGAAACGAGATACAGACAGCGGGGATAAAGGGAAAGTGTCACAGGGACAACGTCAAGGAGGTGATCTGTATGAAGAATGCGGGATGACGTGCGGGAGAGGACAGGCGACGCCGTAGGGCTCTGAATGAAGAAGAGGTGAGCTTGAGGCATAAGTATTCAGAGCAGGCACCACCGCTCTCTCCTCTAGACGAGACTGCAACGATAACTCATTTCCCTCCCTCTTTGTGAAATTCCGGTCCCATTTGCCATCTTTTATTCGTGCCAATGTGCAGGTCACATACACTGTCTAAACACAGTAGCCACAATCGGGAACCCTCTAATCAACAGCCACTGATGTGCTAGCATCATAACGTCTGCATCTTCGCTTTCGGAGATTTATGCGAAATAAATTCAACTTACGTGAGGCTTGAAGACGGCGGTAAGATGCTGGTGCCGCTCTCCAAATGATTGGAATGATTTCTTGGGTGGAAGATGGCATGCTCAAATACTCAAGACTGATCATGACTCAAATTTATCTTTGCAATATAAAACCTGTGTGGCCATATCGTAGCCTAATTTTTAGTCTCAGTTGAATTTGTGGGGTGGGGGTGTTGAATCAAGAAAAGATCCATTAGAGTTGAATGGGCTTTTGGAGCTACAGATCAAAAGAGAGAGCTAGGGTGATAAATAAGATCGGGGAGAGAAAGACGAGGAGAGAGGGCCTCTCAAGGACGTCATATCTTAATTGAAAATGACAGCTTCAATTAAAAATGTAATCATTCCGTCCGTTTTCTAATTAAAATGGAGCCGACTGATAGTTTTGTCTTATTAACTTCAAAGACTGGCTCAGAGTGCAACGTTTGGCTCAGCGAACAAGGGGAGGAGAAATAGCATCATCATCTTTCTGTGGGTCTGAGAACCCAGCCTGGGGGACAGAGTTCATGTACCCCTTGTAGAGTCTCTCAGCTTCCACTTACCCTCTACCACAGTCCCCCAATCACACACCATAGATGGATAGAGACTTTTTCTCACAAGGCAACTTTTTACAGGCAACATAAGTTGAATACTGAGTGAAACGCGGACGGATGCGTGGCTGACATCAAAAAGTGCTCTGACCAGGGGAGGGAAGAGCAGATGTTTTGGAGGCATAATGAGGGAAGGCTTTTGTTGTTTTAATTCAGATCACAGTGACTGCTCTCTCTCCCTCTCTCTCTCTCTGATTCCCAGACCGAGGAGCAGATGTTCATGCTGGTAGAGAAACAGAGGAACAGGAAGAGGTTGGCTGAGGGAGACATCTGCACAGCTAACACAGAGTGACGGCTCTGCAGGGTACTGCCGCAGGGAGTCAACAGGTAGGCCTGAAGCGTCCTGGACAGTGACCAACCATTCCCCCTGCCCAGGGATGGTATGGCTCCTCCTACTCACCAGACGACTGCAGTTGTGCATAAATATGATAGCATTCAAAGAGAGAGCATCTGTAATTGCTGCCAAGTGAAACAGCACTGAAATGTCTCCTCTCTCTTAGCCAAGTAGAAAAAATAAAAGGACAGTGTGACAAATGCAACTTGTGGACAATAAAAGAGAAAGGAAAGGAAGGGGGAAAAAGCAGAAAAATAGGCAGTTTTCTGTCCTCTAGCCAGTCATGACAGCGTGTGAGAGAGCATTGTTTTGTACTTAAACAGAGACAGACCTTCTCTCGTCCCCGTTGTCCTGGATAAGATTAGTGGAGCTATACATATTTAAATTGTTTTTGGCCATTTTAAGACGTGGACCTCAAGTGCACTCCTCCGGAACTGTTTGACAGGAGAGATGAGAACAGGGGAGGATGTGGTGTGGGGTGAGTCGTAGGAGGCTGCCAATCTCCGGTGACATTTAAGCTCTTTTAAAGAGAGCGCCACTTCAACTCTGCGTAGACACTTGTTTTTAATAGCACAGCTGCTTGATTGCCGACAGTCGGTCTCTGTGTGCGTTAGTATGTTTGAATGTGTGTGCGTGTTATGTGTATGTGTGTGTGTGAGTGAGAGAGTGTGTGTTTGTCTGTGTGTGTGTGTGTGTGTGTGTGTGTGTGTGTGTGTGTGTGTGTGTGTGTGTGTGTGTGTGGGTGAGTGAGTGTGTGTGTGTGTGGGAGGCAGCACCATGTACTGTGTGCCAGGGCAGATCAAAGTGGTTTCCCCCCCGGCAGGGGGCAGCACTGTGATCCCTCTTGCTCAGCCGTGGTCAAAGTGGTGCCCCTGCTGAAGCATACACATCAAATACAAATATCCCCCACCGAGCCACCAGCGAGCACGCAGAGAGAACAGACTCACACACACACACACACACACACACACACACACACACACACACACGAGGTGCATGTGTGCGAGGCAGTGTCACATTTTGAAAACTTTTAAATTACATAGAGAACTTCTCTCAACTGAATTACCAGACTATTTGTTGTGAGTTTGAGGGAGAAATGGAGGTGCTCAGTGCCGCGTGATTGCTTTCTTTTCTTTGGGAAGATATTTGTTTCATGGCACTGTGTTGCGTAGGTGTATTTATCTCAAGTAAATGTGACGTGTGCTATGGATTTTTCCTCATCGCCGGGAAGCTCACATTTTAAATTCACTCAATAGGGGGACTAGACCTGGAAGCCAGAAATGGCTACAGACAAATCACTCACATGATATTAATGACATCGGAAACACAGCTCTTCTGCAGAATACAAAATCCTTTTTTCTCTCCTTGTTTCCGTCTCGCACACAGACACACACACCCACACACACGCACGCACGCACGCACGCACGCACGCACGCACGCACGCACGCACGCACGCACGCACGCACGCACGCACGCACGCACGCACGCACGCACGCACGCACGCACGCACACACACACACACACACACACACACACACACACACACACACACACACACACACACACACACACACACACACACTCACATGTCGACATGTACAGGCAGACACACAAATAGACACATATGCACATACATCCACTCATATTACATCTGGACACTCCAGAGACTTGGCTCTGATTGCACAGCTTGTTCTGGAGTGAGGAGCCAAAATCAATGAGGCCCAAACAGGATTATTGGCGCTGAGTCTGGTTCTGATTAGAGGGGCTTGGGGTGGGTTTGGACCGGGTTAAAATGTCCACTCCACTCTGTCTCTCTGAGTAACATCCACTTCAGTCAGGAGCCAGACCAGCAGGGCTTTTAAGTCAATACCCACACAAGCACACGCACGCACACACACACACACACACACACACACACACACACACACACACACACCAGATGCATTAGGTACACACAAACATGCACACACACATAAACCGCCCACAACCACATGAATCCTCTCCATTTCCCTCATGTCTCCTTAATTCTCTATTCTATCCATCTTCACACAGGGTCACACACACACACACACACACACACACACGCGCGCGCGCAGTCACACCACACACGGTCACACACACACACACACACACACACACACACACGGTCTCTCTCTCTCTCACACCACACACGGTCACACACACACACACACACAGGGTCACACACACACACACACACACGCGGTCACACCACACACGGTCACACACACACACACACACACACACGGTCCCTCTCTCTCTCTCACACCACACACGGTCACACACACACGGTCACACACACACACACACACACGGTCACACACACGGTCACACACACACGGTCTCTCACACACACACACACACACACACACACACACACACACACACACATGGTCACACACACACGGTCACACACACACAGTCACACACACACACAGTCTCTCTCTCTCACACACACACACACACACACACACACACACCACACACACCACACACACACACGGTCACATCAAGCCTCTTTTCTCCTCGTTCACCTGCTTTAATTCTCTGATCTATCCGTCCGGCACTCCATTCAATCCATTCTGATTAACACCTCATTTATTTTGATGTCTCTACTCGTGTAGCCAGCCGTCAGGGCCGCGCAACGGGCCCCCGCTTCCCGTCGCCAGAGGGACCGGAGCCGCCAAGCATGGCGTGGGCACGCCGCGCTCTGTCTGACCTTGAGCGTGCCAAGTTTCAGGGAGAGAGCCGTGGCGCGGCGGAGTGAGTGGATCGTTAGTTTGTGACGAGCGATACATTATCTTCAAAAAAAAAAAAGGAAAAGAGAAAAAGCTTGGCGGTGCTGTATAAAAATGAACCTTTTTCTATAAAACCCAGGGAAGTGGAAAAGGCTTGGCTCCTGCTTTGGAGTGACCTTCAGGCAGCTTGAGCAGGATTAAAAAAAGGAGCTCTGTTCTCCTCCTCCTCCTCCTCCTCTTCCTCCTCCTCCTCCTCCTCCTCCTTTCTCCAACAGAAAAGGTTAGTCCTCACTTACATTTTTCTCTGTGGTGCCCCTGTAACAATATCCACTCATTACATGCACTGGAAGGTAATTGGTCGGAAATAATTGAGACAGAAATCCAATTCCTGCCGTTATTATGGGTGGCGGATGTGGGCAGCTGGGCTTTTCACAGACTCCCGACTTGACCCGCTGTGTAGGCTCTCACAGAGCCCTGTGTCACCGGCTAGAACAGAAATGAGAAGCAGTGGACAGGGTTGGAGAGAGGGGAGGGGGCATTCATGTCTTCTCTCCAGTCTCCGCCATTCCTTATGCCCTTTTCAAAATGAGGCATAGAGGTTGGATGTGGATTTAAAGAGACATGTTTCCAAGGGAAAAAAAGGTTTTCATCTCAGATCGTATAATGGTGTCGTCCCTTTTTATAGCTGCCTGCTCCGTTCGGGCTGAGAATATAGCACAGTAAGAATATTTAATTCAACTGAGTTCATTTTAGTGCCCTCCGAGCAGTCTCTCCTCATGCATCTGCTCTGTGTGTGTTATCTTGGCTATTCTACTGTCCTATCAGTTTGTTGATTCTCAGCCTCTCCAAATCATCCAAATTAGTCTTCTTGATGATAAATCTGAAACTCTGTCACTGGCTACATTTGAAACACTGGCTCGTGGGACTGTTTGCATTGTATTGCGGCCTCTCTACCGTGAACAAGTTCAACAGTCCTGTGTAGACCCTCAATTATTACTTAAAAGTGTGCCTAATAAGACTCTCTACTGCAGGTTGTATCATTTTATATGAGCACAGTCTATTTACATTGATTTGCCATTAGCTGAGCTCATAAATGTCTCTGTAGGTTTTAAACCAGGTTCCCTTAGCTCATCATAAAAGAACTATAAATAGAATGCAGATTGAAGTAATGGTATGCATAGCTGCATACATACATGCTTTGACAAATCGAATGACTCTAAGCATGAGTAAGCTATTGGCAGATTGATTTCATTGATTTCACCCCAAGGGTCGAACTAGAATGTCCACGTTGACAATTGAACAAATAATCTATCAACAGCAAAAAAAAAAAAAAGACATTACAACAATGCACAACGTTGGCATAGAGCAAATTGCACAACACATTAAACATTGATTTCAACCTATCCAACCGCACTGCTATTTAACATGAAATCCTATACACACACACACACACACACACACACACACACACACACACAAACTGAATTGAGGAACTGATGCAAACACTGATCAGGGTCCGTCATAAGGCTCGGTTAGCAACGCTTGGCCGCACATCTCAAAGCCATTAAAATGCCCAGTGGCTTTGTGTAAAGAGGGAGATCAATAGCGTCTCCAGCTTCCAGAGGCAAGTATTTCCCCAGGTGAAGCACGCTAAAAAGCCTTTGTAGCTGATGTGTGATGTGCTCTGAGTGCTCCCAGTGAGAGAAAATAATGGGATGCCATGAACTGTTAATGAAAATTACAAGGACTACGTTGGTTGCTGTGTTTTGGTTTTTTGATGTAGTTAAATTATTTATTTGATTTGGCTTTGTCTGGCTTATTTCACTGTAATTCCATTAAAATGTTTACTCTGAAGGTTTTTTTTTTCAGTTAGAAGGCACATTTCTTTTAAAATTCAGTTTAATTATGGACATTTTCCTTGTGGAAGCAAAAAATTCACATTAATTAATTTAGTGTTGTAAATAGCTATGGCGAGTGATCTTGGGAATCTTAATAAGACTTTAAAAAACATTGTAAATGAG
>NC_085004.1:20385513-20393013 GCF_963854185.1 Sardina pilchardus | reverse complement strand
ATTGAATTTGATTTCCCTACTGATGGGAATGAATGTCTGCTGGTTTCTCTCTTTCTCTCTCTCTCTCTATCCTCAACTCTCGTTCTCGTCTTTTTTCTCTCTCTCTCTCTCTATCCTCAACTCTCATTCTCATCTCTTTTCTCTTTTCTCTTTTCTCTTTTCTCTCCCTCTCTTTCCTCTGCCATTCTCAATTTAAGAATCCCCTTTTTGTTTTTTCATTGCATTTTTTCAGACTCTTTCCCAGACTCACCCCTTTCCATTTAGATTTCTCTCATTTCTCCACTTAGCTTTTTCTTCATTCCCTCCTCCACCCTCTCCTGCCCATCATGCACAGTCACACCCCCTGGTATCTTTCTCCCCTCTGCACCACCCACCCCTCGCCCTCACTGACCCCCAACCACCCCACCGCCCCCCACCCAAACACACACACACCACACACACACGCACGCACACTACACACACACACACACACACACACACACACACACACGTGCGCGCACACACACACACACACACACCCCTCGCCCTCACTGACCCTCAACCACCCCCTCCTATCTCACTGGTCCTCTCTAGCCTGGGTGTTCCCATGCTGCCTTGCGCGTGATTTGATTCACGCTGCTAAGGCAGTCTGGAAACTACTGCCCTAATTTTTGCCTGAGATAGGACAGTCAACAGATAGACAATCACAGAACAGGGGGGAAAGCCTGACCATAATGAGCTATTCAGAGACGCATTTGATAGACATCCGTGGCGTCCAATGAACGGATCTGGGCATTTTTTCAGATACGAGAAAATGGACGTCTGGTTGCCAGACTACGTCTCATTTGAGAAGTGCTATAGGCGCTAGCCAGGCTAGGTCCTCTCTGAATTTGTGTGTGTCTAGCTGGCCCCTACTCTGCTCTGCTCTCCTCTCTGTCTCTGGTGATTGCCTGCTCCTCTTCCTCACCCCCCACTGTAACTCGGCGGGTCAGGCCGGAGCGCGTTTATTACAGTAAGAGGAGTTCCAGGCGAGCGCCCAGGCTGCCCAGGCCGCCCTGCCCGCCTAATCCCCCCTGTCAGGTGCATTAGGATCACTGTCCCGCGCTGTGGGGGGGCACGCGCACGCACCACCACCAGGTGGAACAGTATGAAAAGCAAGGTGGATCTGCAAATGCTCAGATGCAATATCGTTATCGTTCGTTGGTGTGTGTGTGTGTGTGTGTGTGTGTGTGTGTGTGCGTGCGTGCGTGCGTGTGTGTGTGTGTATGTGTGCATAAACCTGCGATTGTCAGGTGTAATGATATCAAAATACTAGATGGATCTGCACAAGCTCACCAAGTAACAACTCTAAATAGAGCAGTGGATTTGCAGGCTGGAGTCGAGGGGGCTGATGATGGCATGATGGCAGTATGCAACCACATGAAATGAAGAACAAAAAAATCCCCAAAAGTATAATCAGTAATCAGCTCTTTTTTTGTGATTAGCTGATGTTTATGAAAGTCTCCATGCCAGAGTGACTGTTTGCCCAGAGCTCCTGAGCTATCTATGGCTAGTTAGGATGGCATGGGATGGCATGGAGGCTTTGGATGGAGCTGTGGGCGCTTCGATTGTGCGGCGAAATTATGAAAGATAATCAGCACGGCCATTTTTCTCCTGTGCAGAGACAAAGCCGAGGTGCAGATGTCCTTCATGAGTAGCCTGCCCTGGGTCCATTCCACACACACACACACACACAAACACACACACACAAACTCACAGGTGGCACCTGTACAAAAGCTGTTTGTGTATATTTTTCATCTAGATGCCCCATTTCCCTCAATTAATGGTGCTCTCAATGAAAGCCTTTCTCTCTCCCCCTCTCTCTCTCTCCAAAAGAGTTGGCAGTTTCATTTGAAAATGTGCGAAGCTGAAGAGTGACTGCTACTTGCCTGGTGAGTTCTTTTTTCTCCTCCCCGTTATTTGTTGATTCCAGTGTTGCCGCTAAAGCATGCTGGGTAATTATACTCCACAGAGTATGATGGGGCTGTTACAGGTGGGCTTTCATGCCCCACGCTTCATTCATCTCTGCTGTTTGTGTGTGGGTGGATGCGTTTGTATGTTTACTTGGGCTTGTGTGTGTGTGTGTGTGTGTGTTCAGATAATTGATGTAATGTATTTTATGTGTGTTCCTGTAGCTTGTCTTTGTTATGTGTATTCTTGTAGACTTCCATATAATCACACATCTCAAGACTTGCTGTTGTATGCTATGTATCATATATGTATATGTGTCCTGTGTTATTGCAGCTGCCCTATACTTATGTTAATGTGTGTGCTTGTTACTGCTTACATTTATGCACTGGGGCACCAGGACAAGTGTGTGTGTATGTGTGTGTGTGTGTGTGTGTGTGTGTGTGTGTGTGTGTGTGTGTACACGTGCAGGGCTCATTCAGAGATCTTTTAAAATATCTGTGTATCCTGTGTTGATGAACCTGTGCGTGTGCATGTACATGCGTGCGTGTGTGTGTGTGCATACACGTGTGTGTGTGTGTGTGTGTGTGTGTGTGTGTGTGTGTGTGTGTGTGTGTGTTAGAATCAAGCTTTTTTGCCTGTGAAGCAAAAGCAGGGATTCAAGCAGACCCCATAGTATGGAAGACATCTTCCAGTCAACCTCCCAGCAGATAATTATGATGAGGTTATTCTTCAGCCCTGGGGGAGCTGAGGCAAACACTCTGAAATCGCTTCATTTTGAAGACGTTAGCGCTGGCAACAAAGCACGGGCGCCCGTGTTATCAACCTAATGGAATTTTCATTCAGTATTCTTTCAAGACAGGTTCCACATAAAGCCGCAGTGCTGAGCTCTCTCTGTGTGTTGCACATTAGTTTGCGTTCAATTTCAAGCCATTGAGTCAGTCATTCATTACATACTGTTTATTGATTAGATAATGGCATGATGCTAGCCAAACTGGATAAATGAGCTAACAGTGTGTGTGTGTGTGTGTGTGTGTGTGGTTATACTTGTGTGTGGATTCTATGAGTATGCACGTGGTGTGTTTATGCTTTTATGCTTCTGTATTTCATATTTGTACTTTTATATCTGTCCCACTACTGCATCTGTGCCTTTTCTGTGTGCCTTACTGTGTTTGTGTGCACGTGTGCGTTCATGTGTGTGTGTGTCTGTGTCCTTTGGTGGATTTGTTTTGAAGTCCTTGGCGGCTGGTCTCAGGGGTTGATCACAGTGAAAAGAGGTTTCTTTCATTAGATTAATGCATAGTTAATTAACCTCAGAGGAACCTGTGTGCAGTCTGCTATACCTGCTTTTAATCTGTTTATCACTGCAGTGTAATTACTCCAACCCAGGGGAGTCGTGGGGAGGAAGGGGATGGTGGGTTTGTTGTGGCTGTGTATTTGGTGAATGTGTTTTTTTCCTCCCCCCGTTGAACTTGGACATTCGATTTTTACTGTTGCTGTTTGTTGTTGAGGTTGTTATGTTTAGTACTTGGAACACATCTATTCTTGTTATTTCCCAATCCGTTGCCATTATGATGGTAATTGCAATAATTGGCCTAGGGGATGTTTCTTTCTTTTGAATATCATCTCTCCTGGATGCAGGACTTGCAGGAGAACATGGTCAAACAAGGTAATGGAACAACATTGGCACAATAGATATTAGAAGAGGTGCTTGAAATTCTGGGCTGTTTCATCTACAAACTTTTCCATGTTTATCTGGTGCTGAGCTTGCTTGTGTTGAAACATGCCACGGTCAAATCTATATTTTAGTGGCTTGGTGCTCTTTCCTCTGAGTAATAACTGCTTTTGAATGCATTTTAAGATTCCCTGAACATTAAAGGGCCAAAAGCAAATTAGATAGCTCTATAAATATTTCAGCTAGTTATCAGCCTCACTATTCCCCAGATCCAGCAGAAAGAGTCCTCCCAAAGTGTTCATGGCCTCATCCAGCACTTAGTTTACTTGACTCCAGTTTTTCTCCAACGCGTTTCACATGCATGACTCGCCTTAATTCTCTTCCAACAGGAGTGTGTTCGTTTAACACCTGGCCTCCTTGAGAAGTGGCATGTAATTAAAGGTAATTTCAGCTTCTAATGGTTGTGGTTGAATGGACTTCTGGCGTGCAGATTTCCGTGTGTGTGTGTGCGTGTGTGTGTGTCTGTTCCTATGTCTCTGATACTTATGTTACAGTATCTGTGCGTGATGGTGGGTGTTAAGCCAGGATTACACCAGAGTATGTAGGCATATTTGTACGGCTCACCTTTTGCCATTTGTCTGACACAGATTCAGCACTCATTTGTTCCTATCAAGAGGTCTATATGATCAAAGGTAGAGCGGGAGATTACTCACACTCTGTTCTCTGTTCTACGAAGCAGGCCGTCTCGCCTTACCCAGGGGACGCAAATGCTTAGAACCAACCCCTTGAACAAGTGAGACAGTGTGAATGTATGAGTGTGTGTGTGTGTGTGTGTGTGTGTGTGTGTCTGAGTGAATGTGTGTCTGAGTGAATGTGTGCATACAGTACGTCTATGTCTGTGTGTGCGTGTGTGCGTGTGTGTGTGTGTGTGTGTGTGTGTGTGTGTGGTGTGTGTGTGGTCATGTATGTATGCATACTGGCAGGTCTGAGGAAGCGTAGAAAGAGAGAGAGAGAAAGGAGGAGAGAGAAAGAGAGATATGTGAGGCTGGTGGCCTTGCCTGATGTAGGCCTCCTTTCATTAGTACCTCTGTGAAATGCCGCTCCTCAAAGATAAGCCTTAATTAACGTTCCTCTCTTCACAAAGGGGAGGCTTCGCTCTACTCAGCGCGCCGGCTCCCAAGCATCACATGTATTAAGGCTGATGTGTTTGTCTCCAGAATTAAGGCTTCAAAAGATCCGTCCTATCCGGGCTTCTTTCTTGATTCCCTCCGGCTGTGGTGCGGTGCAGTCTGAGGAGACGCGTCGGTTCCTCGACTCAACATCTCAGCTTAGGTCACACTTTTGTAGCAGTCGCACAGGGAACACCATGTTGAGGCGTCGCGTACTTGTCGTCTCGTCTGGGGGGCACATCGGTTTGCGGTTTGTGAGCGATCATTTCAGACGGAGAAAAACAAAGTGTTGTCGCATACTCTGACTTAAAATGCAAAAATATCGCCTTTTGTTCAACATTTCAGAGCTCTCTCTAAGCCTCCATCAGGGTATTAACAAACACCATCATTCATTACATTGCATGTCAATGCAATGTACTGTTATCACTGTTCTTCTTATTATTATTGTCTTCCGACCAAAATCAACGATCAAAGGCTCTAGAACCACTGAACCATTTGACGTCATTCAAGCAGTCCTACAAAGGTCTCGAAACGGAGATTTGTTCTATTATTTTTCACATTTGTGAACTTTACACTTTTTGAGATATTTACGATAAAAGATTTTAAAATTCCCATAGAGTTAACGTTGAGACCCTTTGGCGGTAAAGATTAACTGTTACGTCAGTGCTCAGCTGTCAGTAATCAATTGGATCTTTGATCCAAATGCCACCGCTGCAGCAGGCTGTAACAGCTATGAAAACATTCTACCATGCCACTGGTTAAACCAGGACGTTATCGTCTTGTCTCCTGCTACTCCTTACTTGATTTGTTTATATCGTTACAGTAACCGGTTTGCTCTCGGTAACGTATCAACAGCTAAAGACAATCTAACCTAACGTCAACGTAAACACTGTATTTAGCTAACGACAAGCAAGTAACTAGCAAGTTACAAGCAACTAGTTGCACGATTTAGGTTCAAGCCTTCTTACAGTCGTTTCTAGTAGGCTACAAACTGCATTGCTATCATTTCACGTTTGTTTGTTAGCACGCTAGTCGTTTCAGCTATAGGACTTGCCAGCCAGGCAATCATTTAAAACGTTCGGCATCATTCACAAATTAAAAACCTTTGTTAACAGCGTATTGTACATTCCTATTAGGACAATCACACACCTGGAAATACTTCGAAGAACATACTAGCTCATCCTGTAGGCTAATATGTGTATCCTACAAAAAATATCCTACATTGCTAGATATCCTACCTGTTGCTGCATCATCGTTTGGCGTTGTTTGAGATTGTATTCCGTGTTCCAATGGTGTCTAAATCTATAGCCTATGGCCTACTTTTAACCTGCATTAGTATATGAAGGCTATGTAAGCTATCCTACCAGTCGTCACTGTGGGCTACTAAAGTGTCAGCTCTTGCAACTCGTTTTAAGTAGGCAACTTCATTTCAGTCTTTTAAAGAGTTATTTTACAAAATAGCCTATATCCACAATTTTGATGCATTTTAATAAATCACTTTTTAAATGTGACTTTCCAAGTAATGTCAGTGGAATTGTAATTGGGTCATTGTTATTTATCTATTCTACTGTGTAGCCTAGTTGTCTTTTTAACTATAGGCCTAATACAATGTTTTACATAGTCAGCAACCTTTTTGCATTTACATGCAATGGTAATTCCTTCCATGGAATTACATTTTCTAGTTCTTTTTCATATTTCACAATAATGCCTACTTATTTTCTTCTTTGTTTGAACATACCAGTCACTGGCAGGTGGCACCTCAGCAAGGTATGCGTTTACCCCTTGATTACGCTGATAATTTCCGGCAGCTATTAACTGTAACCCCCCACCCCCATACAGCCTTTGTGAATACAGACTAGCACCATGTTAACTAAGAGCTATGACTCATACACGTATTTTCACACAAGTCCGAGCATTTCATGGGGTTAGAAAACATTGCTAGCATGCATCAATAATTATTTTTCTCAGCATAGGAAACCAAGAGGGAGCCGTATGGAGTGTGTGGTCACCTGAATGAAGTCTAGGCCCTTTGTAATTGGTCAGTGTGACATCAAGTTGCCCCAGGCTAAAGTAGCAAGCTGAATCGGCAGTCTAGCTTCTATATATATTTTTTTGCTGGGCAAATTTGACAGTGCATTAACCTGTTAGCTCAATCAGGGGAGTCACACTTGAACTGCTTCACAGAAACAGATTTCTCTACCCTGCAGGGTGTGCTGACACGTTAAATTTACCCACATGCTCAGGAAAATATACAGATCAACACAAGCTCACCCAAAGGAGTTTTGGGGGGGCTTTGTGAGTGCATCAGCAGCACACTTTCCTCTGTAGAGAGGTAAAATGGAAATGTTTGTTTACTCAAAAGGCAGCGTGTCTAGGTTACAAAAACACAGCCAGTAGAAGGAGGGCTAAATGAGACTGTCGATTTTAAGGGTCAGGGCAGCAAAAAAAAATAAAAAAAATAGACAAAAAGGGAATTTGAAACCACAAACTCTACACTCATTGCCCTCATGTTTACTGACCAATATTTATTCAAAATGCCTCTTCCACCTGAATAACCTGGACACATAACCAGGGACAGCAAATTAGCGAGACAGCACAATGGCTATTACGGAATTACTCATCTTTGGACTCTCTGGCCACTTACTGTATGTTCGGCTATCTGAGAGGCTTTCAAATGATGGCAGCTGTCAAAAATGCTGGATTGAGCCAGCTGAGAAAGATTTTGCTCAG
>NC_085004.1:20363013-20373013 GCF_963854185.1 Sardina pilchardus | reverse complement strand
GGCCTGACTTTAAAGAGCTCTCCTCCTTCTCCTCTTCCTCTTCCATCTCCTCCTCCTCCTCCTCCTCCTCCTCTCGTTTTCCTGTCTCCCGTGTCCTATCTGCTTCCACACTCGTGTTGCTTACTCTATTATTTCACTCTCTCTCTTTCTTTCTCTCTCTCCCTCTCTCTCTCTTTCTATCTTTCTTCTCGTGCTCTAGCCTGAGGACAGTGGGGAAGAAGAGGGTGAGGGGGGGGAAGAGGAAGAAAAAAGAAAAAGTGAGAGAAAAAGCGAGCGGCAGGAAGCAAGCCCTAGTCTGAGCTGGGGTCGCACTGCCGTTGCCATTAGCGCGCTGTGCTGTTCTGTTCTGTGGCGAGCGTCCCCCGTTGTTCTGACCGCTTTGGTCTTGTCTCCCTGACAGACATGAGCATGACCGGAGAGCTGAAATCGAGCCGTTCCAAGACGGGAGGAGCCAAGAGGCCCAACAGCGCCATGTACGGGTGAGTCTCGATCCCCCTTCACCTCCCCCCTCTTCCTCCTCTGCCTCCTCCTCCTCCTCCTCCTCCGCCTCCTCCTCGCTTCCGAACACAAACAACACCTGAGGCGCACCTCACTGCCATTCTGTCCTTCACTCACTCTCACTCACACTCACACACACACACGCCTACACTCACACACACACACGCCTACACTCACATACACACACGCACACACGCACACACACACACACACACACACGCATACACACACGCCTACACTCACATACACACACACACACACACACACGCCTACAATCACATTGACACACACTCACTCATCACAGCCAGTCCTCATTACACGATGCAAACACTCGCAAGCTGGCGTGAAGCACCCACCCGCCCAAACACAGCACGACCCAGTCTTGCCTTGCTGCTGCCCTGCTCGCAGCTACACAACACAGCTAAGGTGTTGGGGTGCACTCACAATGTGCCTGGATTATTATTCAGACTTCGTGGCTGGCTGCAGGCTATCAGCATACTGCTAAGAGAGTGAGCATTTAAGAATTCACTGGTTAGTTTTTGATAGAGACAGTATAATGCTTACCTGGAAGCCAGCCCAAATGTACCCCACCCACAAAATTTGTGGGTTTGGGAAACTCGGTCTGGAGTCGGCCTATTGAGAAGTCTCTATGCCTGAACCAGAGGTATTTAGGCCAATCAAATAGATGGGGTGGGCTTTATACAAGGATGGACAGATGAGCAACAATGCTTAGTCATCTGAATGTGATTGAGTTGATTTTGTTACACTAAAAGGCTGTTGCTAGAGTAGCTAGATGTTTAGATTATATTATCACTGTTGTACAAGATTACAGTGCAATAACTTAAAAAAAACAAATAGAAAACAGCGATAAAGGCATTTGTTGAGAAGACGGGTGTTTTTGCCTGTTCCCCGTTCAGGACTCGTATATTTCAATTCTATCCGATTGCAGTCATTTCCCCCCTGTATCGATTGAAATACGCCCCATAATCAAATCCAAATGGTCTGATACCAGACTCAAATTCTGAATAGAATTAGACTCTGGTAATACTTGAGTTCAGAAAAAAGGCAAAGGAGGATATAGTCTGTTATTCTAGCTCTACCATTGCCTTAGCAAGACTTTTCCATCAGTATTAAGGGTAGCTACTTAGAAATCTACTCAAAGCATGTAAAAATGCTTTTGGTGCCAGTAGCAGCATCTAATATTTAGTCAGTGTTAACGGTAGCTATATTTCTATTATGATTTCATGTGTGTGGGAATATTCATGATAACATTCTGGAGATGTCACAGTGTATTCCGTGTGATGTCTTTATTTGCTGTGTTCTGAAAGACCTCCGGATGCTGAGCTGCATGATTTCTCCGTGTCGACTCCCCGCGGGGCCTTTGCTGTTGTAAATGAGACCTAGTTGCCTCTTTGTTGACCTGTTTTCGCTGGCTGCTTCCTGCCGTGCACTCGCCACTGCCATTATAATTGACCCAGCTGGTGTCGGGTGTCTTGCCGAGCGAGGGTGGGGGGGCGGGGGGGTGACGGAATGGGGGTGCGTGAATGTGGTGTGGGGTAGGGTGGGGTGGGGGGAATCATACCGCGCCGGGAAGATTGGATTTGCCTCCGCCGAGACCCTTGGTTTTGAGAATATAGTCAGGGGCGGGTCTCTACGGGAATAACACAATCTGTTTATGTGACAAGTGACACGTGCCGGCTTCCTCTCTTTGGCACTTTGGTATGCCGTTGTTTCCACCATCACGCCTGCTGTTGTGTCCCCTTCCTCCCCAGCCGTCCCTCTCCCTACTTCTCCCTGCTCCTCTCTGCTTAGTGCTGTCTGTGCTCTTGCATTCTTGATGTGTGCAAATTGTCTTGTGAGGGGAGCTTTTGCAGAGTAGAGAGAGAGCTACGTGGACATGTGGTTTTATGTGTGATAAAGACATAAAGGGTTAGTTTTTGTGCCTGTCTTTTTGCCGCTGCATTGTGTGCCGCCCCCTCAGATCAAAGCGGTTCAGTTTCAGTTTCCTGTCGTTGTGAGTTCACGTTAGGCAGCCGGTGTTCCTATTCCGCTAATATTTTTTCATAGAAACACTGCAGGACTGCTGTTTGAGGCACTCCACCGCTGCATGGTCTCTGTTCTTGTTCTCTCTGCCTGTGTGTGTGTGTGTGCGTGTGTGTGTGTCTGTGTCTGTGTGTCATGACTGTGTACAGTATATTTAAACAGTATTTGTGTTTGACATATTTCGGCTTACGCCGGCGTATTCCCCCACGTTCCTGCGCGACTGCGCGCGCGCATATGTATTTACGTACTGTCCGTGTACGTATGTAGGTATGTATGTATGTATGTACATCTTTCTGGATATACGTGTGTGTGTGGAGAAAACCCCTGTGCACCGGAGCATAACGTGTGCGAGTGTTGAAGCCCCCTTAGCTCAGCTGTCGTGACCCTGTAGGTGAGAATGACAGGCCAGGCGTTCCAGGGATGCTCGGCAGAGCGGCAGGATGACTGTCCCCACGGGGGGATTACCCAGCAGCCCTGACGCCTCGGCTCCTCTGGATCACGCAGATTTGCGGAGAGGCCACAGAGATGCGCCCGCCAAGGCCCCCTGCCCCCTGCTTTACCCCCCAGTAAACCCGCTCACACACACACCCCTGCCCCCTGCTTTACCCCCCAGTAAACCCACTCACACACACATCATCGTCCCGAACACACATCAACAGACACACAAACACACATGGCTGTTTGCGTGTGAATGAGGTCCCTTTAGAGTTATGATTTCCAGTAAGCCAAGCAAATGCAAGACAGTAGGCGCACATAACATACGCATAAAAACACGCACATGCTGACTTTTTCTTTTTTCATCGCAAACATACACACAAACACACACACACACAAACATAGACACAAACATGCTCTCTGTCATGCATTGCACACACACATACACACACACACACACACACACACACACACACACATGAACATAGACACAAACATGTTCTCTGTCATGCACACATATACACACATACACACACACACTCTCGCTGTCATGCACGCATCCTCATGTTTACCCAGGCCATCTCACACCCTGACATCTCGGCTCATATCACTCTGTCCACGCTTCATCCCTCATCCTGTCAGCGGCCTCTCTGAGGCTCCAGCACTGGAGCTGGGACTGGAGCTGGGACTGGAGCTGGAGCTGGGGAGCTGAGCAGGGGGTTCAGCACTTGGTGGGCTGGAAGAGTGGAAGCTGGGGGGGGGGGGGGTGGAAGCTGGGGGGGGCTCAGGCACTGGAGAGCTCCCATGGAGTAGTCAGAGAGAAAGAGAGAAAGATGGATGGAGGAGTGAGAGAGAAAGAGAGAGAGAGATGGATGGAGCAGTGAGAGAGATGGATGGAGAAGCGAGAAAGGTCACGAAAGGGTGGTGGAGTTTACTGAAATAGACTATGAAATACAGTCACAGTGAGAATCAGATTCATAGACATCCTTGAACTGAGTAAGCAATAAAAAGAAGAAAACAGAAAGTGTGTGTGAGTGTGTGTGTCAGTGTGTGTTTGTGTGTGTGAGTGTGTGAGTGAGTGTGAATGTGTGTATGTGTTTGTGTTTGCGTGTGTGTGTGCGTGTGCGTGTGCGTGTGCGTGTGCGTGTGCGTGTGCGTGTGCGTGTGTGTGTGTCTGTCTGTGTGTGTGTGTGTGTGTGTGTGTGTGTGTGTGTGTGTGTGTGTGTGTGTGTGTGTGTGTGTGTGTGCGTGTGGGTGTGTGTTTGTGTGTTTGTGTGTGTGAGTGTGAGTGTAAGCGTGTGTGTGTGTGTGTGTGTGTGTGTGTGTGTGTGTGTGTGTGTGTGTGTGTGTGTGTGTGTACTGTATGTGTGTAGGCCGGCTCCTGCCTCCACTCTGTGTGTTTTTCTCCACTCCGTGCGGCTCCAGCTGTGTGATAAGAGGCAGGCCGGTACACAGCAGCAGATGCTGCGGCTCTCGCCACGCTCCAGCGGGCGGCCACAAAGCAGCGAGCCGCACCGCACCGCACCGGGATCGGAAAAAAAAAAACGATCCCGGAGACCCAGGTGCCGCCGACGCTGCAGCCCGTCTGCACCGCTCCCCCGAGACCCCGCGCCAGGCTCCGCGAGAGCCCAGGTTCAGAGATGCATAGTGTGTGTGTGTGTGTCCTTGCGCGTATGTGTGTGTGTTTGTGTGTGTGTGTGCAAATGTGTGGGTGTGCATGTAAGTGTAGGTGTAAGTGTAAGTGTGCACTGTGCAGAGAGTATATGTGTGTGCAGAGAGAATATGTGTGTGCAGAGAGAATAATCTTGCTGAAATGTTGCTGTCTGTGTTCGTGGGCAAAGTGAAGTACTCAGCAGATGTGGGAAGTCTCTGAGTGCCTTTTTTTAAATGTTTTTTTTTTGCATGTCATGGTTAATCCAAAGAATATTGCACTCGTAGTGTGTTATCCATTTTTAAAAAGTCTCTTAGCCCTCTTTCATGTATGGATATTCTCGGCCCGTGCTTCATGTAAGCGCCCCTCCTTTGTCGCCACAGCGGGCACATTTGTCCTTTATAAATATCCGACCTTGTCTGTGGGGATGTTTGGGGATTTGGGTCAATCAAGTGTGGAATTCCACAGAGGGTTGCAAATCGGACCCAAAATCGGGCCTGCAGCAAACCTCCAGACTGGCTGGAGAGCAAGAGAGAGAGAGAGAGAGAGAGAGACAGGGGGGGGGGGGGTAGCAGATCTACATAGTCAGGCTGTGCATGCACTGTGTGGTCAGTGGGTTTTCTGTGCCTATGGACATGACCCATTTGCCCCCCATTCTGTTTTCTCCCTTACTAGTGAACAGACTTGTCAGTGGAACACACGATGCTGAACCATCTTGCATCTCTCATCTGAGGGTATATTTATACGTATACGCATAGTGTTGAATGTGAATGTGTGTGCGCGTGTGGTGTGTGTGTGCGTGTGTGCGTGCGTGCGTGCGTGCGTGCGTGCGCGTGTGTGTGTGTGCGTAGCGTGCGTGCGTGCGTGTGTGAGTATTCATTATCTCCGCGCGTAGTTTGTTATGAGGTTTATAGTGCTGACATTCACACTTTTGTGTTTGTTTTGAAGAATGAAGTGTATAATTGCTACCAATTACAGCCGGGTTTGGAAGTTTTCTCACCTTTGCTGCGGCCACGTTCGGCATGTGTCCACATTGCTGTCTGAGCTGGGTTTGGCAACGCTCCATCACACTGGCCCTCTCACAATCTGACAGCGCGAGGCTTTACAGTGATCCCCGAGTGAAATAATTTATCATCTCTCACTCCCTCCCTCTCCTTCTGTCCCCCTCTCTCTTTCTCTTTTTGTCTTGTATTCTCTCTCTCACACACATACACATAGACACACACACACAGGCAGAGATTCTCTCTCTCTCTGTCGCTCTCTCACACACACACATACACTTTTTTTTTTCATTTTCTCTCTCTCACACACAGGCACACACACACACACACACAGACACATGCACTCACAGACTCTTTCTCCTGTGTTATTGTATTCTCTCTCACACAGACACACCAACACACACACAGACACACACGCAGACACACACACACACACACACACACACACACACACACACACACACACACTGGTCATTTGTCCTGTCAGAGGCTCATGGGTATTTCTGTCCTTCTGGCCCATTCCGCTGACATGCTGTCATCTGTTTTCACTACAGCAGGAGGAGACAACAGGCAGCCCCGGCCGGACAAGCTGAGCGCCTGTAATAATAGGCCAGGCTCCATCTGTCGCATGCTGGAGGAGAGAGGGGGGGGAGAAAGGGAGGAATGGGGGGGGGAGAAGGAAAAGGACAGAGGGAGAGAGAGAGAGAGGGATAGAAAGAAAGGAAGAAAGAGATGTGGATGGAGGGAGGGATGGAGGGAGGGAGGGACTGGGAGGGAGGGAGAGAGGTCAGCACATAGAGGAGGGAGGTTTAGTGGAGTGCTGGGACTGTACTGTGACTCCACGGAGTCCTGTCTGAGGGACTGCCTCTTGGTCACTCTCTGACCCTGCCGGGGCCTGCCTGTGAAGGGCTTGGGCATTTCAAGGAGAGGCACGCGAGTGCCCCGGCGGCCGAGGAAAACCTTTAGCTTTAATGAGGTGTCACTTAGCGCCGGCTCCTCTTACCATTCCAGACTGACCCGCCCGGCCCACGGCCTCGGCCTCGGCCTGGACACTTGGGTTTCAGCCTGGTGATGGATGAGGAGAGGACAGGGCAGGAGAGGAGATGAGAGTCCTCTGATGACAAGCTTTTCAGGTGGACATAGAGTTCTAGAAAGCTCCAGGGAAGGACCCTGGCAGACCTTGGACAAGCTTGAGACCCCATCTGCCCCACGCTGGCATTTACCCCCTAAAGTTGCCCCCCTAGTCTGTGGTGAGAGTCCACCCCCCCAGCATGGCCCCCCTGTGGCCTTTTCCAGCTGGTCTGGACTGGACTGACCGGAGCTCGTTTGGCCCTGGATGTTTACGGGCCTCGTCAGCGGGCTGGTTTTTACTGCCGGACGCTCAGAGTTTCCATGGGTGAGGCGATCGCTTGCTTGCTCACACACTCGCCCTTCAGCCTGGGATTACCTCTGCAACGCACATTCCACACCCAGGGCCAGAGAGAGTGAGAGAGAGAGAGAGAGAGAAAGAGAGAGAGGGAGGGTGGGAGAGAGGTAAGGAAAACAAGACTCTCACACGAGAGAGTGAGGAAAAACGAGAGCGTTGACTTGTATTCCGGCTCGTTATTCCTCTAAAACCCACTTTTGGGAGTTGCAAACCCCTATGGTTACCTTTCAATGTCAGTACAGGAGCAGGAGGATGTGTGCTACATACACATACTTATTTTAGGTCTTGCTCGGTGCGGAGCTTTCTCCCCTAATCCCGCGGGGGGATAACCAACCTGGGGAGCGGACGGTAAGGTGAACTGACCCAAGCGGTCGCAAAAAAGGCCCGGTCTCCTTCAGGGTGGTGGTAGCAGTGAAGGGAGAGAGAGAGAGAAAGCTCTCTAATCCTTTTTTCCCCTGTCCTATCCCCCCCAACACCACCACCACCACCACCACCCCCCCACTCCCCACTCCCCACCCCCGTTTATACAACCAAGCTGATCCCTATCTGTCTGTACCCATGCCTTTAGCTTATCACTATATTGGGGGTAATGGAGTCATCCCTATCCCCTAGTTCCAACATCTCTAGAGAAAGGGAGGAACAGGGAGAGAGGCAGATGGACAGAGGGAGAGAGAGATGGAGAGAGGGAGAGAGAGATGGAAAAAGAGAGAGAAATGGAGATGGAAAGGGATAGAAAGAGATACAGAGTGACCGAGAGAGGGAAGGAGGGAGAGGTTGAATGAGTGAATGAGTAACACAGAGAGAGGGAGAGAAGGAGAAAGAGAGAGAGAGATAGAGCGAGGGAGAGAGAGAGAGAGAGAGAAAGGGAGGGAGAAAGAGAGGGAAGGGAGCAAGCTGCTCCGTTCACTGTTGGGCCCCCGGAGTGAACAATCCATCTCAAATTGATCTCACAACTGACTGCGGCGGGGCTCTCCGAATCAATCTCAAATTGATCTCAGTGCCAGAGGTGGGGAAAACTAGCAGCGGACCTTATCAAAAATATTGTGGTGTTGGGCGAATCTGACAGGGAAACTTATCACAGAGGAGCCCAGGAAATAGGCTCCTAGACCCCCAGGCGCTCCGACAGGACAGTCCCAGCCGCCCGGCGTCTCACACACACACACACACACACACACACACACACAGACTACAGAAGCAAACATGGATGCATGCATGCACACATAAACACACAGACACACACACACACACACACACACACACACACACACACACACACACACACACACACACACACACACTCACAGACAGACAGACAGACAGTACAGTACATGCATACACAAACACACACAAATGTACATGCAAGCATATCTCATGCCCCACTGAACACGTTCTATTTTGCACTGCAATACACCCCCATTCCAAACACAAACACACAAACACACACACCAACGCACGCGCGCGCACACACACACACACACACACACACACACACACACACACACACACACACACACACACACACACACACACACACACACACACACACACGCACACACACATACATACACACACACACAAAAACACACAAGAGACATAAACACACTCTTGGTGCAGCTCCATAGCCCTGCAGCCCTTGATACACACATCTATCATTCTCGCCTCACTAACACTGAGAAAGCCAGTGGGGGAGCTCACATTTGGACAGAGTCTCACAAATAACACGTGCCCACACACACACACATACACACAAGCACACACACACACACACACACACACACACACACACACACACACAAGCGCACACAGATATGGGCCACAAACCCTAAACCACACAAACACATCTAGAGAAATCTACATTCACTGATCCAAATCAATCAATGCCAAAAATGACTATACTCCCTTTTTCTCTTTCCTCTCTGTATCTCTACTCTCTTTCTCTATGTCTCTTTCTCTCTGTCCCAATCGCTCGCGCATCACACTCACGCAGCCATACCTTTAGGGTGCCGGGGATCTGATAGCTAGCTGGGAGATAGGAACACATTTAGCACTTTTAATCTGCTCACAGCGTTACTCAAGTAATAGCCCTGGAGGTGGATGGATCGATACGGACAGACATTTAGACCTCGAATTCGTACAAACAGCTTTTATTTCTCCAGCCTGGAAGAAAAAATACAAACAACCTAGGAATAAACAAATAAAGCTGTTCAGGTCCTCGACCAGAATACAAATGTTCGGGAGTAAAAAAAAAATCAATACCGTGAGGGAGCAGTGACTGAGTGCATCTAGTTTAGAAAAAAACAAAACGCTTTGTGTGTGTTTGTGTATGTGTGTGTGTGTGTGTGTGTGTGTGTGTGTGTGTGTGTGTGTGTGTGTGTTAGTGTGTGGTGGTAGAGGGGGGCAGAAACCTTAAATCACCCCCCAGCGTATCCTACCACGGCTGGTGAATATGTCTCTTAGAATAGCACAAAGTAAGTGTCGTCCATCAGAGTAACTGGCCAGACGACCACATGAGAGCAGTGCAGACAAATGGTGATAGTTCACACGTACCAAAAAAAAAGAAAAAAAGAAACAGACATATCGGCGGTGCACATTGTTCAGGCAGGGCTGTGCTCAGTCTCAAAATGGCTCCTTCTCCATCACCCCCGTGCGCCGCTCTGAGTTAGTGACCCGGAGCCGCCAGCACATTCCATACTCCACTTCAGGAGATTTGTTTCCTTTGCCGGCCCGTGCCCTCCTGAGGTCTCCGACTTTTTCCTTTTTCGGCCTCGTTTTTATCGCCGCCTCAGATGTGGCCAAGTCTCGGGGGCCTTGCAACGCGCCCTTTCAGGAAACACACATATCATTTTCCCTGTGAAAACTCCTCAATACTCCGGAGTAATATGATTGTCTTCCATGAGAAGTGGCAGTGTCTTTTTTTATTCTAATGCATATTATTTTGCATCTTGT
>NC_085004.1:20330513-20358013 GCF_963854185.1 Sardina pilchardus | reverse complement strand
CTCTCTCTCTTCCCCCTGGTGCTGAGCACTCGCTCCTGCGCTCTCCCCCTCTTAAAGGGCCAATGTCATCTGAGGGGCAGGCTGCCATGGCATCCCATTTCCCTTTCAAATTGCAGCCGATCTGACACCGCGTTGGGCTCCCCAACACTTTACCCTGGCGCGTGTGAACGAGCTCACTTAATAAAGCAATTTCCCACCATCGGAGGTCATGAAAGTAAACAGTTGGGAGGGCGACACACGTTCATTTGAGTTTTTTTCTGCTTTGACTTGGCGCATTAATTCTGGCTCGCGCAGCACAATGAGCGGTAATGAGTCCCTTTGATCTCCAGGAGTCCCCTCTCCTTTTTCCTCTCATCCCCTCTCCTCTCTTCTCTCCTCTCTGCTCTTCCCTTCTCTTCTCCTCTCCTCTCCTGTCCTCTCCTCTAGTCTCCAAAGCTTAGTGCCCGGCCCAGCACTTCACACAATTATGAGGCAGTGGCTCCCGAACTGGGAGTGGACCCCTCAGAAGACCCCCTCGCCCCACTGTATAATCCTCTGCCAGAGTGCTTGACTGGTGTGACTTTGGTCAGTCTGTCGCCATGGTTACCTCTTTTCCGAGCCCTCAGATGAGCCCTTTTCTCTCCCCTTTCTCTCTCTCTCTCTGTTTCACTCTTTTCTCTTTGACTTTTCTTTCTCATCCTTTTATTCTTTTCTTTCTCATCCTTTTACTCTCTCCTCTTTACGTTTCCACGTGTGGTCTTTGTCAGTTTCTTTCTTTGTTATTTCTTTCTTTACTTCTTTTCTTTCATATCCTTTTCTAATGTTTCCACTCCTTTTCCTTGTCTATTTCTCTCCTCTTCTTTCTCATCCTTTTCAGCCCATGTCTCCACCTCCTTCCTCTACCGCTCATCCCTCTCTTTTCCTCCCCAACTTGGTGTCATTGTTTCAGCGCCATCCCAGCCGTCTTTATCAGGCCCACCCAAGTCCACTAACTCCTGGGCCTAATCGGCCTTCTCTCTGCGGGCTCAGCCAAAAATCCAGCCACTGAGTGTCTGTTTTGCGCTTAATCCCTGTTATTCAGCACTGCTGTCCCCCCCCCACCCCCCACCCCCACGGAGCGCGTGCGTGCGTGAGTCATCCTGAGGGGAGGAGAGGCGGATAGCGGGAGGTCTGTCGGATTAGGAGGTGTGCGCGGGGTGTTAAACGCGGAGGTGGCGTCTGCACTTTTTCTCTGACCTTGAAAGCGGAGCGAGACAGACAGTACCTACCGGGCTTAACGGAACACGCTGTCTGTATTCAAACGGCGGATCTGTATTTTTATATTTTTCTGTCTCTGCTAAGTTGCCACGTTGGCTTAGATTCCAGACATCTGTATGTAATAGGTCATCTCAAACCACTCACTGGTGCTGTTGAGTCTGAAATCGACTTTTATGGTATGATCTAATGTTATTAGTTCATTACCACATCATCCTGACACAGTTGCCTTATTACAGTAGTATCAGAATGCTCTCATGGCTAACTTTGCCCACAGAGGTCAGAGCCCTAAAAAGTGAACAGAATAACAACAGCACAAACAGCACAATCACCACCCTACAAAAACATAACAACACATTTAAACACTATTATACATGTATATATATTATATATATGTATTATGTATCCAGAGGTGTATTGCATGACTAAAACTTTAAGAGGACCGTCTTTGTGCATGGCATCTGTGATTAAGGCAAGGCTTTATGAGATGGGAGGGTTTGATGGATGTTAGATTATACAAACAGCCACTAATAAATGCTCAGTCCAACCCGCCCAATAAGCCACGTAATTACCAAATGATTTACGGTCTGGTGTCACAAACAGACTGTGCCTGAACTGCTCTCCCTCTGCCAAGGAACCAATCCAGATCATCAACGAATGTTGGGGGTGGCGGGGGTTTGATGTGAAAAACGTGATATTGTAGTTTCTTTCTCATTCAAAGCTTATCAGGTTGTCAGTCATTGTATATTCATAGTCACATGCACACACACACAACTAATGTGCCATTAAGATATAGAGAGAGAGAGAGAGAGAAATCTCAACGCATTTCTTATGAACAGGTAAGTGAGACAGAGCAAAGAGACAAAACCTATGCCTCTCACATATTTCAGTTCCAAGAGCACAAACATAACAGCACAGTGAAGTAGCTGTCTCCTCCATGCCGTTGATAGCAGGCTGTTGGCATTGTCAGAGGTAGCAGGACCTCCTGCTGAGTGGAGCTTTTCTGCAGACGGGGTGGAATTATCCCAGCAGTTCGCTTTGGCCAGGCTTCAAATGTCAAAATGTCACGGCCGCACCAATCTCTTACCTTCGCCACCCGCCGCACAACAGTCCTCTGAGGTGATGCTGTCTCCCCTGCCTCTTCCTCCTCCTCCTCCTCCTCCTCCTCCTCCTCCTCCTCTACCTTCCCCTCTCACAGCTCTCCACAAACACTGGTAATGAATGGGGAACCGGTCCCTGGCGGAGCGGCTGATTAGGTGACTCAGGTCTGTTTGATGAGATCTGACGCCGTGTTCGACAGGAGGGTTGGCTTTTCCTCCGGAGATGTGGCTGATCACGCCTCAGAGAGACAGACACGGCCTCGGCCAAGGCTCCAACGAGACGGCACCGGCGGGGGTGTATTACCACATGAGACGTGCGCCCTGAAGCAGCAGAACATCCAATTTTTTTTGCTAAAGAGACCTGTGTCTACAGTGAAGGCATCGTTGTTCAAACAGCGCGGGCAAGGTACCAAAAGAGCCGGGCGCCGGTGGATGTGACTTTGGCCTGTCTCCTCCTGACGGTGCCTGGAGCGAGAGGGAGTCGTGCTTGCGCAGATTGAGGAGGAGACGCCTGGCTGGGCAAGATGAACGGCTCGGTTGAAACCCTACCGAGCGGCCTCACCTCTTATGTGCTCGCCTCCACAAAACAGACTTGAAGAAGGAAGAAAAGACAAGAAAGAAGTGGAAAAGAAGAGGGAAGTTTTACTCTCACTCTCTTCTCCTCCCTCCCTCCTCTGTCTCCTCCTCTCCACACCTCCAAAGTCAGATGAAGGTGGCTGACTACCGCTGCCTCCTCTTCCTCCTCTTCCTCCTCCTCTGCGTAGTGTCTGCCACAGATGGTCTCCAGCGATGCGTTCGATGGCGGGCCCATCCCACACAGTAAACACACTTCAGTCCACAGGATGATACTGATGTTAAAGCACCGGATGATAAATGGAGGTGCTACCCTTCACAGGTCCTGGGAAAAACCCACACAGATGGATGTGTGTGCGTCTGCCCGTAGCCTTTCGCTAACTCTGTTTGTTGATCTTCCTTCTTGTTTTTGTTTGTGTTTGTGGCGCGTTTTTTATTTACTTATTTATTAGTTTAGACGAGTGGGGTGTAGGTGAGCGTTCACTTTTCGCGTTCCAACCTTGCATTGTCCTCTCCATGTTTGACAGAGAGATTAGCTTAATCTATCATTTAATCAGATTACCCCTGCAGGTGTGTCGGTGATGAATGCATGAATATGATCCAGTTACTCGCATCTGTTATGCTCTGCAATTATAATAACAGCCCCCCTCTCCTCTCCCTCCCTCCCAGCATCCCCCCCTCCCCTCCCTTCCTCCTCTCTCCGCCTCCCCGCCTTTTTTAATCTCGGTTTGCACCTGAAACCTGCACTTGATTTGAAAGTCAGATTATGTTAATCTTCAATTCAAACAGGCCAAGGTTATCATCATGGCCGCCCGAGTCACAACGCTAGCGGAAACGGGAGCCGTCGCAGCGCGGTGGCCCCTTCTGGTGTGTTTGACGCCGGTTATATGAGACAGGTTAATGTCCGAGGTTTAGTATGCAGTGTGGGTAGGAGCACACACACACACACACACACACACACACACGGACGCACACACTATCTCTCCGCAATCTGCCTCCCACGGCTGCATTAAGGAGGTCGTGATCATAATACTGCCCTGGAGCTCCTCGTCTCGTAGGTTCATTTCGTATCTCCACAAGGGTCAGGCTTTGAGCTGGACCAGCAGAGGACATGGAGAGAGAGAGAGAGAGAGGCTTTATGACGGCTGCTTCACCGCCAGCTCCTGTATGCTGGGACACTCGTGATTCTCTCTCTCTCTCTTGCTCTTTCTCTTCTTTTTTTCTCTCTATCTCTCCCTGCATCTTGCCAAATTTCTCTTTCTCTCTCTCTCTGTCTGCATTTCTCTGCCTATCTCTCTCTCTTCTGTCTGCCCCCCCGCTCTCTCTCTCTCTCTCTTTCTCTCCTTGCATCTCAGATCATCTCAAATGGCAAAAAATAGTTCCCTCCAGTGAGGTTGTTGTTTTTGTGATGATGGCACCACGTCCCTAAGCACTTGGCCGCGCCCCACTCTCTCTGACAGCTGCAGGAAACTTTGACTCATCCTCTCCCCTGGACCCCACCCAGCCCCCCTTCCCCCCACCTGCATCACTCATTGGTCCAGTCCAGCCCTTGCTGTTGCCCAGTGACAGCTTGATGCACACCTCTGTTGCCCTGGTGACTGTACCAACTTCTCAGTCGGTATGGGGGGGATAGATGTGTCAGTCTGGCAGTTAATGATGTTGGGCCTGGAAGAGCAGCTGGAGAGAGTCTGACTGGAGAGTTAATAGGTAAGGGAGCAGAGAGGCAGGGAGTGGTGGTGGGGGGGGTGGTAATGGGGTGGGGTGTGTGATGGAGGTCAGTGCTGTTGGGGAAGGGCAGTGGGGTAGGAGGTGGAGGTAGAGGACTCCTGCTGGCCCCTGTGAATGAGCCCTATGAGGCCTGGGGAGTGGGGTGGGGTGGGGGGGCAGAGACCCAGGGTAGGTCAGCTGAGAGAGCCTGGGGAGGACAGTATAGTCAGGTAGGAGAGGCCGTGGACCAGCTCTCTCTTTCTATCTCTCTGTGCTCTCTCTCTTTCTCACAGTTCTCTCTCTCTTTCTCTCCCTCCCTCTCTCTCTCTCTCTCTCTCTCTGTCTGACTGATCGGGTAATTACTGCTCTAGGCCTGTGGACGCCTGGAGTGTCAGCCTCACTGTATGCTCTGTGTGAGAAATGAAAAGAGCACGTGTGCCTGTGTGAGTGAGTGAGTGTGGGAGGGATGGGCCAGCGGAGGATATACAGTACATATATCTCTCTATATGTGGACCTGTTATTGTAAGGCAGTGTATGCTGCTGTGTGTGTCCTTGTACTTTTGCATTTCGTGTGTGTGTGTGTGTGTGTGTTTTGTGTGTGTGTGAGTGTATCTATTTGTGCAAACCTGCTCGCCTACTTGAATTTATTCTCACGCGCATTTGCATAGATATTTGTGTTTTGGTATTTCATCCTCCCCTGGCTGCCTGGTCTTTATCATGCAGACTCTAAATGGAGTCCAGCGCTCCTCTCCGGTTGCCTCTCCTCCGTCTCCTCCTCCTCCTCTGTCCTCTCCCGCGTTTCGGAGCGTGACTTTCAGCTGAGTCTGCAGTGGTGCAGAAATTGGCACGCCGGCAACGTTGCGGAAGCCTCTAATTCTGTTTTATTAGTTGCCATTTTCCTTGGCTGCGAATGAGGGCCATTTGTCAGGGACGTTTAGGATTTTAAAAGCCTCGCATGATGCTTCTCCGGGAATAAAAAGGCCTTTGAAGTGTTCCTTAATGATTTTTTACATCTATAAAAAGGACAATAGAGTGTGAGTCCCTAGTGTCGGTGAGAGTGTTTTGATAGCGCCCAGCTCAAGAGAGAGAGGGGATGCATTCCTAAGATGGGGGGGGCTGCTCAGTGTTTCAAGATGCATTGATTGATTGATAACTGTGGATGGATTTTTTGTTGTAGCTGCAAAGCTGGTCTATCTGTCACTGCCAGAGTGAAGCACTTTATTCCGACGGACAGTGACAGATGAAATAAGAACTCCCTTTTTCTGTTAATGCTGTGGGGTTCCGGAGCCCCAAATACAATAAAATGGAAATGCAGGCTGAGTGCGTAACAGCACGACCGAGACAAACGCCGAAGTGGGATATTTGTTGTGGGGAAAAAACAGGATCTTCCTCGGTAAGACACTGGAATATTGTGGTCTGTAACTATTTTTACTTATGTAAGTTACAAGGTGGTGTCAGTGGATGCACGGTGTATAAGTTAGTGTGATTGTTCGCTGCTTCGTGGAGCAGATTGCATTACATTGGAGTATTGACTTGCTTACCCAGGGAATAACCACTATTGATTATATTATCACATGACAGCCATTTATAAAACGTTTTTTTTCTCCCTCTCTCTCTCTCTCTCTCTCTCTCTCTCTCTCACTGAGAGTGATCAAGATAAAAACCCCTTCCCTATGGGGCTCTTCAGGTTAATGTTCTAGCTTGAGCAGCTGAAGGCGAGGCAGTAGCACCATACCACTCTTTGCCTGATCAATTTAATAATGCGATACTAATCTCATCGACTGTAGTTTGCGCTCCACCACCACCACGACCATTCATTCTCCTCAACGGCCTTCTCCAGTCACTTTCAATTACCACGGGATGCATCTCAGCCTACTCTGAAGTAGCTGCAGGCGTTTCTAAACCATTTCTGTGATATGTGTGTGTGTCTGTTTGTATTTGTGTGTGTGTGTGTGTGTGTGTGTGTGTGTGTGTGTGTGTCTGTTTGTATTTGTGTGTGTGTGTGTGTGTGCTAGCGCAGGTGCACAGCATTGTGCATGTCTGCTCAGATGTTTTTTTTGTAAATGGCAGTTTTCATCTCTTTCTGTGACACACACACACACACACACACACACACACACACACACACACACACACACACACACACACACACACACACACACACACACACACACACACACACACACACCACACATACACACACAAACTTTCGATTTCAAGATGGGAATAATTGCTTCCTTGTAAATCAAACGAATTTCTCAGCTGGGGATTTCTGGCGGGGGTCCTGATTATGTAGGCGTAACCTGGTTCTCGGCCGGTCTGGTCCGCGCTGTGTTCTGCCCTGACCACCAGTCCAGATGAAGACGGATCTCTCTCCCAGTCGGCTCTCTCTCTGCCTTGAGCTGTTTTTCATCTGAGCCTGGCTGGAGTCCTGCTCTTACAGCACCAGTGGGTGTTGGAATCGATACGGCTCGGCCTGCCCCCTGTCAGTTCCGCTAAAACCATGAACTGCTGGGGTGTGTTGTGCACCACTCAGTGCCGCAGATTAGTCTGTGCATGTGTGTGTGTGTGTGTGTTTGTGTGTGTGTGTGTGTCTATCCTAGTTGCAGTCGATGTTTGGTAAATTTGGCATGGCTTGTTTGTGTCAGGACGCATTGTGGTGTGTGTGTGTGTATGTGTGTGTGTGTGTGTGTGTGTGTGTGTGTGTGTGTGTGTGTGTGTCTGTGTGTGTGTCTGTGTGGGTAGTATGTGTTTGTTCACGGCTCTGAGCTCATTGTCCTTAATATTGTTTCTCTGTGTGTGTGTGTGTACGTGTGTGTGGGCAGTGTGTATTTGTTCACAGCTCTGAGCTCATTGTCCTTAATATTGTGTGTGTGTGTGTGTGTGTGTGTTTGAGTGTGTGGTGGTGGTGGCGGAGGGGGAGACTGAATGGGCCTGAAATTGATTAATGATAATTAGCTCCTTCTCACACTCGTAGTGGCCTGACTGCTGTGAATGACCAAGCATGAAATAGCTACCACTAAGCCTCGCACATCGATCAATGGCCTTATATGTAACAGATCAATAGGACACAAGTGTGGGCGGCAACGACTACTGCAGTAAAGGAGGCTTTATATTGATAGGCACACTTTGTCCTCTTCACCAGGAACGTGACAGTAGACCAGTAAGTACAGCATGAGATGCACACACACACACACACACTCACACACACACACACACACACACACACACACACACACGCACACACACACACACACACACACACTCCATCTTACTGGCCAGAAAAACTGATGAAAAAATGTGTGTGAGGAGACAGCAGTCTACAAGTTTAGTAGAGGCATCAGCAGTAACACACACACACACACACACACACACTCACACACATACACACACACACACACACACACACACCTTGAGGCTTCCTGGGAGTAAGCCTTACAGGTCCAGCAGTGATCGCTTCACTGATCACAGCAGGCCTGGTGTGGGTCATCTAGCCTTTCCGTGGTTATTTTTAACTGCACATCCCTCGCCTTGCCCTCTATCCTTCCTTCCCTTCCTCTCCCACTCTTCTTTTTTCTTCACTCCGTCTGTCGTTTCTCTTCGCAGCCCCAGTTTTCTTCGCTGGCTCATCTCAAACATTTTGAAAGTCGGTTTGTCATCATAATGAGGTCAATTGTCACAGTTTTTGCGCAGCTTATTACTTTCTGTCTCCAACGGTTAGCGGGGGGAAAAATGCTATCATGAGTTTCAGCAAAAACCATGCATACAGTCTGCCTACTCTAATTTCTTACTTGGGTCCCTTGTGCTTGAGTTTCCCTGTCATGTGGCTAGTCCTCCCTGAGGGTATAGTAGGTGTATTATGGGTAATATTTGGGGTTGAAGGGCTTTTGCTCGAAAACATCATATTCAACCCCTCTAAAAAGACTTTCTAAGTGTATTTTAGTGGGTTTTTCATCAATGTCCTTGTGAGACTTTTATTTCCGACAAAGCCTTGTTTCCTGCTTGATTATCGAATGTTTCGCATTGCTTTGATAGATTATGCTGCAGCGCGAGGCGGAGAGATAGGAGATGGAGATACGGGAAATACTGAAGGAGCCAGAGCCATGGGGTAGATTCGGTATCTGATTCAGCCGAGCTATGATAAAGGGCTTTAGTGGGAAGCACATGTGCTCCCCTCAGCCCATGGTCATTGAGAGAGAGAAAGAGGGAGAGAGGAAGAGAGAGAGAGAGAGAGAGAGAGAGAAGGAGAGAGAGAGAGAGAATTAGATGAACAGTGATATTTATTTAGCTCAACAAAATGTCAGAATGTAATAGGCGTAATTAGATCAGTGTGCATCATTATTGTTTATATGGTATCTATCACTAAATCCATCAGCGTGGATGGTAATGGCAGTGATGGTTGATCTCCAAGGCAAGCTCTGGCAGCAGCTGATCCAGTGCCTAAGGGTAACCGTAAGCAGGGTTGCTGCGGGCTCCATAATGGGGCTTATCGGCTCAGCACACACAATGCCCAGGTCAGGCACTCGCGCCGCTCGGCTCCCCTGCGCGGACAGCTGGAAACTCCATATCAGACTGAATGACGGCAGCCCCTTTCGGAGGGCTAGCTATTTTAAATCCTTAGCCTCTGACTCACCCGGAATGCCTCAATTTCCATCAATCTGCCATCACTAACAGCTGAGCCGCCAACTACAGTTTAAATGGAACATTCAGCCGGGAGGGATCTGAACATTGGTTTGTAAACTGTTCCTTTTTGGAACAATGTGTTATGAGACAATGAGTGGCCCAGACAATCATGAAGGCTAAAATGAAGAGAAAAAAAATCCTTGTCTGTCCACAAGAAACAGCAGGCAGGAACATTGTTATTTGCGAGTCCGTGGCAGATTCTCCATCTTCTGCATTAGAAATAACAGGCTGGCTGCAGTCAGGCCTTCGGTGTGTCTTATCACAGTACTGCTGAATAGGGTTCTACCCTCACTCTTATTTATTCTCTGTATGCAGGCCCGAGCGTTACAAAGTCCAACATAATTTATGTGAGGCGGACAGACCAAGAGTGTATTATTCATTAACTGCAGCCAGGGATGTGTATAACTAGCCACCTCATATCTTTTTTGTATGCTCAGTGGTAATACATCAAACCTCAGGCTGTGAACTTGAAGTGAACATTCAAGTCTTATTTCTGAGGATACTGTGATAAGCATGAGCTGTGAAAAACTGGAAATATGTTTTCATGTTGTATAGTGTCTTAGGATTGTACAATTAATCAAATTTATCAATCAGTTATCAATGTATGACTTCTAATGTATCAAACAATGTAACCAGAATATAATTATTATTTAGCTGCATTCCATTTTGCAATGATGCTCTTGTATCATCTTGAGTTCTAAATCAATCTTTGCTGTATACATAATGAATATATATTGTTATATACGGTATATATAGTTTTTCCAAAATCATTGTTTTTAAAATCATTGAGTAATTGTGTTAAATATAGACCAAAATTCAGATTCAGAGAGATTTATTTGTCACATAACACAGTTGTAACAGTATACATACAACAACTAGGAGTAAAATGTAAGGAATGCTATAATCAAGCATCCAAATAGTGAATATAATGTATTACACAAAGCGGTTGTATATTTAAGAAAAATGCATGGATTCTTTGTCACCTTTGAATACAGGGCAGCATATTTGACTACAGCTATCCTATAGTGCTGCTGTAGCGAATCAAGAAATAGCAGACAGCTCCCCACCCCGTTAAGCCACCCATATTTCCATAACAGCACATCCCAGATGGTCCTGAAACTCCAGTGAACTCTCCTTGGCCCAATGTCCATTCAGCGCCTCCAAGTATTTCTGTTCTGAGCTGGTTCACAGAGGACACTGGGCGGTTTTTAATGGCGTTTCCGAGGGGGCCTCTGAGTGAGCACATACAGAGAGACTGTACTACTCAAGGCCACCTGGAGTCCCAAGGGGAAATGGAGTTTGGTGGTAGTCAGAGACTATATAGAGAACAAAGGTAGGTGGGGAACCAAAGACTCAGGTGGAGGGAGGGCTGAGTGAGTTGGGAAGGGTGTGTGGGGGGGTGCGTGGGGGGTGGGGGTAGGCTGCATTGATAGTGGCTTGTGTAGCAGTGAATGGAGGCAATGATGGATGACTCCGTCGACTCTCATTGTTAAGCCAGAGAGAAGCAATGAGAGGCGGGGAGGGAGGGGGGCGCAAAAGGGTCCCTTTTTGTGTTATCACAGGAGTCAGGGGCAGGTGCGGTCTCCATTCTTCTTCTCGTCCGCAATTGCTCTGACAGCAGAAAGGGATGCAGCAAATCTCCAGTCCAGCAACTTCCATTGTAGGGAAGTTAGTACAGTTGTGGAGGGAAGTTGTAGGAGGCCTACTTTTAAAAATAATTAAAAATAATGTATTACAGTAGGTTACATAAGTGCTGTAAAAGTTAATCAGTTCATATAAGGCCTCTGTAAAAAAATAAATATCTAGAGTGATTTAACCATTTAAGGCAATTGCAGGCCATGGAAAGAAAAGATCATAGAGCTATCTTTGATGGAAAGTTATTGAACAAAATAGACTAGGCCTAGGCTACCCTAGGCCTGGAACATTCACGACGACACAGAATTGAACATAAACACAGCACTTTTCGGGGAAACTCAAACTTGTAAAACTCAAATAATGGTAAAATCAAAGATGTCCACTCATGTTTAGTCCACATAATTGTGACGTTTTATTTGACTAGCCAGAAATTGACACAATCATGATAAGCATACACGCGCACAATGTTTAGGCAATCTGATCCATCTCCGCGCTGGCAAAATATTGGCAAAGTAGCGCCCTATGCTGCCATGGTTGCACTTTTGGCGTTCCACTCAAGAACAAACAATTCTACAGCATAATCTACCATACAGCACATCGCGATGTGTTAACTCTCTGCCTCAGAAATCCCCACTAGCTCACCCGTGGAAAGACATGAAGAGGGAAATTGCAGCAGTTGTGTTCTTTCTGAAGAGAGTGATAAAGAAAGCGGGAAAAGTGGAGGCAGAGAAAGTTGAGTTATTTGTGGAACGGCTCATGAAAGCACTGCAAGACAAGTACAGGGGGCATTGGTACGACGAGAACCCCACCAAAGGTCAGGCATTCAGGTGTATGCGGATAAACAGCGCACAGAGGGAGGATCCGGACCTGATGCGGGCGTGTGAGGAGAGCGGTGTACAGTACTCTGACCTGGGCCTGCCGCGCGAGCTCACCTTATGGGTAGACCCAGGTGAAGTGATGTGCCGATACGGTGAGACGAGACCCGCTTTCACAATTGCCAGCTTCTCTGGAGACGAGAGCGCAAACGAAGTGGACGTGACAAAAAAGGTGATTACCGCTGTAGAGAACATTATCGCCAGGCATCACCGTTGCCCCTCTGACAGAGAAGGCGGTGACAGAAGACAGAGGCACACTTCCATACCCGTCAACACTCGCCGCACTTTCCAACTGGCTAAAATTTGTGCTCCCTCCCGGTTAAGACAGCCTTTTTCTGGACCACTCCACAACGAGTCCGTTGTCAAATTAAATTTTCTCTGAATTTCCAGTTGGCCGCCGAGTTGTGTTCCTTAATATTAAATAATGAATGATTTAATTGTTTGACTAAACTATTCCATAGGCTGTAAGATTAGACATGTTTTGTAAATTGCTTATGGACAAAATTCTCCTGCATTACATAACCATAGCCTATGAATATGTTTGGGGTAGGCTACCAGAGCTACCTTTTGGGCCGGATATTCTGAAAGCCATAAGATAGGCTATTGTAGGCCTATGGGAAATATTTTGCTGTATTGGTTAGCTAGTGGACATTTCTTTAAATAACTCAGCTTTCAACAATAGCTTTCAGAAGGAACTACAACCTGAAATAACCAAAATGTAAGGAAATTAGGTGATGCCTATGTCATTAAGTAGGCAGGCATTAAGTAGACCTATTAACATAATGTGTGCGCGCATGCATGACTGTGTATGTGAGAGAGGGAGAAAGAGAGAGAGAGAGAGAGAGAGAGAGCAGATTGTGCCCCCTGGTGTGTAGAGCAGAGGCTGGGTTCAGCCCCAGAGCCTATACTGCAAATTAGGACCGCTGATAGAGAGCTTGGGGGCCCTGAAACAAGCGCTGCCTTGGCTGTCATTTACAGCACAAATGACACACACACACAAGTGTGTGTGTGGGTGTGGGTGCGTGTGTGTGTGTGTGTGTGTGTGTGTGTGTGTGTGTGTTTGTGTGCGTATGCAGCAGAAAGGGTCAGCACATTTCCACAAAAGCAGTGCTTTACGTGGACTGGGGGCTGTGGCAGCATTTAACCTGCACTAAGCTGAGGCAGGCAGCACCCTCCCCGCCTCACCAAACCCACTACCCCCCCCCCCCCCACCCACCAACGTCTAAGCCCAGTTCACAGGACAGGTAGATTGATGCTGGGGGCCCGTGGCCACGTTAAGGAAGCAATAACCGAAACATTTCTTGCACGCCAAGCAGGAAATGTACACTTAAATCTGGGAGAAGCGTGTGTGTGTGTGTGTTGGGGTGGGGGGGGGGGGGGGGGGGGGGTAAGCATGGATAAGGTGCAGAGACTGATGGCAGCTTCCACGGTAGATACATCCTACAGATTCTCTCTATCTCGATTTATTTTCCTCCATACCCCTCTCTGTTGCACACATTTATACACCCCTCTGCATTGTACACACACACGCACACACACACACACACACACACACACACACACACACATGCAAACAAGACGCACTCTTACCCTCTGTTTGATAAGCATTCGAAGACACCCTCAACCTTTCTTTGACTTTGTCGACTTTGCCACTCTTTCCCAATTGTTTGTTCACTCATGTCTGCATTGAAATTTCAGCCGTGCAGAAGGAGTCTGTCTGCGCTGTCTCTCTTGTTTGGGACAGGGGTATATGTGGCGCTGATTACCATCCGGGCGCTCCCGTCTCCTGCTAGTCAGAGGCGTATAAGGAGCCCGGCGCGTCCGAGTGAATGATGGGCGCGCGCTGCCCTGTGCATATGATGAAGGCTGGATGAGCAGCAGTCAACAGCAAAACTATAGTTATTATTCTGTGTGTGTGTGTGTGTGTGTGTGTGTGTTTGTGTGTGTGTGTGTGTGTGTGTGTGTGTGTGTGTGTCTGTGTATGTGGGTGTGTTTGTGCATTTGTGTATTTTAGTGCTCTTGTGTGTGTGTGTGTGTGTGTGTGTGTGTGTGTGTGTGTGTTTACGTGCATGCATATATGTATTTTAGTGCTCTTGTGATGTGTGTATGCGTACAGATGCACACCTGTGTACGTGAGGTGGGTCTTGCTAATGCTGGTGTCCACATAGAGTCCACCCTGTGGCTCCCAGGAGGTGCTGCGTCTGATCCTCATTTCTTATGCAAAGTGTGTGTTTGACTCTCTCTTTCTCTTCGTCTCTCTCTCTCTCTCTCCCTCCTTAACTGTAGCCTGCATCTCTCTCCTCCTCCCTCCTCTTTGCTTTTCCTTCCTTTCTTTTTTCTCTCTACCCTTCTTTCTGTCTCCACGTCTCTCCATCTCCCTCTCTCTCTCTCTCTCTTTTGGACTCTCGTAATTCAGCTCTAATCTTACTCCCTTCGATTTGCGAACAGCTGAAGTGGCAGGAAATCAAATTTCCAGCCCATTAACCACACCGCCAGGCTCCCTGATTTATTACAGCACAGGGCATTTCTGAGTGTGAACATTATCTGAGAATAAATCAATCCGCTCCTGGAAACACTCCTGGAAGAGTAGAAGTTGGGGGGGCGGCGGGGTGGAGGTGGGGGTGGGGGGGTGTTACAGTACATTCAGGGGTGCGGGTGGTCAGAGTGCCAAAGACCTCAGCGGCCGAGACCGAGAGAGTGTGATGGAGGATGGAAGACTGAGGGGGTGGTGGGTGTGTGCGGAGAGCGAGAACAGAGATGGAGGGAGAGAGTGAACGACAGAGAGAGAGAGAGAGAGAGAGAGATGGAGACAGAGACAGAGAGGGCAAGAGAGAGGTATAACTCAGAGCGATCAGGCAGCAGCTTTTTGCTGAAATCAGTCATGGGGGACCTTTCACCTTCCCCCGGCTGGCTGGCTCTTTGGTTGCGGGGCGGTGTAATGCTTTCAGAAACAACTGCACTGCCTGCCCTTCTGCTCCTCTGCTCAGCCAAATGAGAAATGGACCATAACAGCAGAATTGAAAGAGAGTGAGAGAGAGAGGGGGAGGAAGGGAGAGAAAGAGTGAGAATAAGCTAGATGGAAGAGAAAGTGTGTGTGTGTGTGTGTGTGCGTGTGTGTGTGTGTGTGTGTTTGTGTGTGTGTGTGTGTGTGTGTGTGTGTGTGTGTGTGTGTGTGTGTGTGTCTGTGTGTCTGTGTGTGTCTGTGTGTGTGTGCGTGCATGTGTATGTGTGCATGAGAAGAAGAGAGAGAAAATGGGAAACAAAACAAGGCTCTTCAGTGTTGGAAATGCACTTGAACAATAGCAGTAATGAAAAGCTGTTGTCAGTAGCCGTGATCTCCAGCTCTGAGCCGTTCCATTACTCCATAACTAATGACCTGTTATGGTAAGTCTTCATCCACACGCTGGACCACAACTGCAGGTGGACATCAAGAAATGCTAATGTGTGCGTGCACATGTGTGTGTCTGTGTGTGTGTGTGTGTGTGTGTGTGTGTGTGTGTGTGTGTGTGTGTTCATAACGTCAGCATAAGCACTGCAGTTTTTGTGACTATTGTGCTGATGAAGTCAATGTTGATGAGAGGCAAAGTGGTCACACTGGTAGATTCAGACAGACATACAGACAGACACACACACACACACACACACACATACTCATTCCCTCTCTCTCTCTCTCTCTCTCTCTCTCTCTCTCTCTCACTCTCTCCCTCTCTTCCTTCCATAAGCATGAATGCACCAAGTGCACCCTACATCCACACTCGCAGTTGTTTTGTGGCACATTTCCCCGAAACATTCAGGGGTTTATAGATCCAAATTAAGAGTGTACTTTGGACTGTGCGCACATGTCCACCCAACCTTTCCACAAGGGCTCCTTTAAACACAGATCAATAGGCTCACTGGACATGCACCATTACTCTGATGAGAACACGGTGCAAGGCAAGGCAAGAGAAAGTGTGTGTGTGTGTGTGTGTGTGTGTGTGTGTGTGTGTGTGTGTGTGTGTGTGTGTGTGTGTGTGTGTGTGTGTGTGTGTGTGTGTGTGTGTGTGTGCGCGCGTGTGTGCGTGTGTGCGTGTGTGCGTGTGTGTGTGTGTGTGTGTGTGTGTGTGTGTGCGCGTGTGTGTGTGTGTGTGTGTGTGTGTGTGTGTGTGTGTGTGTGTGTGTGCGTGCGATCTGACATTTAAGAGAAAGCCAGGAGGTCATTTTTATTTCTGGAGGAGATGTCTGAGCACCTCTGGGACTCTCAGGCCCCTGTCGACGAGATAGACAGAGAGAGAGAGAGAGAGAGGGAGGAAGAGAGAGAGAGAGATGGAGAGAGGGAGAGGGGAAGAGGACAGCATCCAGTAAGTGCTCTCTGCTGCCTGACCACCATGCTGCGCTGCCACAACACTGTCCCTTGAGAACTCTGTTTACAAGCCGGCCAGACAGCCATCCATAAAGTCCTCACGGCCAGTAAAACACGTCTACGATGAAGCCCCCGCAGACAGCGTGGCATCAATCATACATAAGGATGCAAAGGAATGCCCATACTGTATACACACCCCATTGACTTATCAAGGAGTTTTTAATACACACTGGCCTCTCCTTTTCTCTTTGAATCATGGACGGTGTGCCGAACACATTCTAGAGTTTCTGTGACCTGTGCTACAGCTCCATGTTAGTTTCAGTAGTGTGTGTCCCCTCGTGAGTTTTTTTTTGAGGAGGCAGAAGGGCCCAAAGTGGCCCTCACAGCCAAGGCAGCATCTCCTCCTGGCTGCACTGTTCTGCTGTTGCTGTCTGTGCTGTTGCTGTTTCTGTCTGTGCTGTTGCTGTCTGTGTTATTGTTGACTGTCTGTGCTGTTGCTGTCTGTGCTATTGTTGTCTGTCTGTGCTGCTGTTGCTGTCTGCTATTGTTGTCTGTCTGTGCTGCTGTTGCTGTCTGTGCTGCTGTTGTTGTCTGTGCTGTTGCTGCTGTTACTGTCTATGCTGCTATTGTCTGCTGTTGTTGCTGTCTGTGCTGCTGTTGTCGGTGCTGTTGTTGTCTGTGCTGCTGCTGCTGTCTGTGCTGCTGTCTGTGCTGTGTGTTCCCTGGTGCTTTTGCCCGCTGTGCTGAGACAGGCAGCCTTGCCTAACAGCACTGTTTACTCCGCAGCTCCACTCGGATCGATCACTCTGCCCTTTTTTAAAATCACAGAGAGGCGCTGTTTACTTTCTGGGTACTGTGCGTTTGTATAAAGAGAGAGAGTGACAGTGTGTGTTTGTGTGTGTTTATGGGTGTGTGCGTGTGTGTGTGTGTGTGTGTTTGTCTGTCTGTCTGTCTGTATCTGTTTGTCAGCATTTCGTATTTATACCTTTCAGAATGTAGAAGTGCAGCTTTGCATAGGACTGAAAACATCCCTAGTGCAGGAGCTTTGACTGTTTGTTTATATTATAAATAATCTTTATTTCATCACTAACATGACCAATAATTCAAAAGGTAAATCAATATAGCATGTGCAACGTGGGCCAGACTTGCTCTAGTGTCTCTCTCTCTCTCTCTCTCTCTCTCTTTCTCTCTCTCTCCCTGTCTCTATCACTCTATCCCTGCTTGCAGTGTGCACTTAATCTGGATGCTCCCCACTCCTGCTCCAGGCAGGAGGGGCTGTTAATCTGCTGGGCCAAAGGTGGCTCTTCCTCAGGCTCTTGCTGTCCCAGCCATACTGGGACTGGGCAAGATGCAAGGAGAGAGTGGAGCACTGGAAATGGCTGAGCGACAGATCCTGGAGCTGCTCGCTCCACAGGGCCCGCTGTTTAGTCAGCAGTAGAGAACTGCACTCACGCCGAGAAGCAGGCTTCACTATCAGATATAGTGCCCACAGCACAATTCAGCTGCACACACACACACACACACACACACACACACACACACTAGCACATACACATGTATACACACACACATACACACTCTCACTCTCTCTCTCTCTGTCTTTCTCTCTCTAGCACACATGTACACACAAGCACAGCCTAACAAATTTACACATAGACACATTCACGCGCGCACGCGCACACGCACGCACACACACAAATGCACGCAAATGGTCAGTCACCCACACATAACGGACACATGCGATTCCCCTCCTCCCCTCTTTTTCTGCATGGAAAGCAGGGCTGGAATGATTTATAACAAGCCATATCTAATGGATTGCCCCGGTGCTCGAGAAATTATGAAAAGAAATTAATTAGCCTTTGGCGACCCCTGTCCATCTCTCCCTCCTGGGCGAGGGCGTGCATGTGGACACAGGCAGGGAGGGAGGGAGGAGAGTGGACGGCATTGACCCTCCCAGCCCCTGACACCAGGCTGCCTGTGGTGGAGGTAATTAGAATTTAAATGGGACTGCTCCTGTCATGACAGAGCCATGACCATCCCATTTCACAGAGCCCAGAAAAAGAGAGAGAGATGGGGGGGGGGAGAGAGGGCGAGGAAGGGAGAGAGAGAGAGAATGGGAGAGGAAGAGGAAGAGAGGGTGAAGAAAAGAGAGAGAATAGGACAGGAGGAGGGAGAGATGGTGAGGAAAAAGAGAAAGAATAGGACAGGAGGAGGGAGAGATGGTGAGGAAAAAGAGAGAAATAGGAAAAGAAAGAGGCTTGACTTGTGGCTTCCTTTGTTTAACAAAATATATGGGTTACATACATATTTTCCCAAGTAAATGAAAGACATACAGTAGACTTTACACAATGATATCCTCATACACACACGCACATGTAATCTCCTTCCATAAATGTATAATAGGCCTACACTTTAAATCCCTAGTCTGTTTCTGGCTCACATCGTGGAGGGAAAGTCCATAGAGATTAGATAAAAAATAGATGACGACATATATGTAAAACTCTTTTTTACTGATGCAGAATAAGAGCAATTTTACTGCTGAGCTGCCTGTTGTCCAGTTGTTATAAAAAGATGCAAATATTTCAAATTGATGGAAAGTTTATATTTTAAGTGTGTTATCCATTCCACTCATTTAATCCTAATTACTAATATATGAAGAGTTCAGATGCAAAACCCTCTAAATCCGTCTTACCACTTTTCTTTTAAATGAGCATTTTCATCAGTCTCAAATTGATTATACAGATCAGGAAGAGAGTTGTATTTACCAGGTTTTGAAGCCAAATTATTTGATTAGCGCATACTATGTGAGGAGAGCATTAATCTGAGCATGCATCTGAAGTCTTCATATATTCATAAGGAGATATTGAAGAAGGCCGAATTTGTCCAAAATGATACCATAGAAAGGTTATCATAAGGTCACACTAATGCACACTCTAAATTGCATAGTGGGCGACACAGCATTTGGTTAGAAGTTGCCCACATTTAAGGTGGTAATGTGGCCACAATGCAAAGCCGTTACACCTGGAATAGCTATTACACCTAGATGTGCACTGACGTCTTGCTAAAACTGATCATTGATAATACACAGTATAAGTGTAAAACTGCCTAAAAACTTTGTAGGTGTGCAAATATCTAAAAGTTAATTGACACTCTAAAGAGTTCACAAGAGGAAATTCATCCAAGCAGTGGTATAACACTTGATAATGTAATTTCCAGATGGTGCATTCTTGCATTCAATCATACTGTAGAGATAATGTATAGCTCGCGACACATGGTTACAAAAAACTATTTGAAGAATTACATGCACATACATGTGTGTATGTTAATCATTTATGCCCATATTTAAAGAGATTTGGACCCTGTGTAATCTGATGTAATTTCTAACAAATCAGGCTTTTTATGATGTTGGATCATGCTCTTTGTATGAAAGGATTCATCAAATAGTAAACAATGGGTATTTGTTTCTGTCTCATACAGCATGACTGCATGAACAATAAAACGACTCAGATTCAAATCCTAATTAGACTTCTGAAAGGACGTGGCGGACTGCTGCGTCTCATTTTAGAGTCACTTTCACAACGTGACAAAAACACATTTCTCAAAAACATCTTTTTATTGTTTGCCCAAGGAAATGAAGAAATACCATTGGTGCCCAATAGCTGAGAGAGGAGCATTTCAATTGATACTGTCTCATATGATCCTCTGTGTCCTGTCTGTATTGCAATTTCCTTATAAATCCACTCTGTAGAACCACAGGTTCTCATGTGTGTTAGAGAGACATCCTGGGTTCCTTCAGTGAAAGATTAAAATGGAACTGGGAAAGAGAATGTGCTCTTGTAGCAGCACACAATGTAAAAAATATCACAAAGGACATGGCAGTCTATTTTCCAAGTCTTCGTTCTGAGCCTGTGTTTCTCTGGAGAAGTTTAGTGATCTCTATTCTGGTCACATCCCTTGATATTGAAAAAGAGATCCTTTTCACGACACTTCAGCCAAAGGAAAAAAAAGAAATAATAATAAAAAAAAGCACAAGAGAAAATCCAAACACAGGAAGTTTCACGTTTAGGGCAGCAGGGTTATTATCACATCCATAAATAAGAGGCGTGTTTGGGAAGTGAGACATCCTTGCCAGTCACGGGGGAAATGGGAAAATAATAGCGGGCTGGCAAAATGCCTGTGTTGAAACGGGTGTATTTGGCCATTCTCTAGCCTTTCTTGTCTGTACCCTAGTGGCATAGATTACCCAATAGAGAGAGAGAGAGAGAGAGAGAGAGAGAGAGAGAGAGAATGAGAGAGAGAGAGAGAATGAGAGAGAGAGATGCTTTCTGAGAGGATGTCTCCTGTCTCTGCCGGAGGAGAACGACAGTGGGCTGCCAGTGTTTCTGTCCTTCATCTTGACTTTGCTCAAGATCATACTGGCCTCTCATTTCCCTTATCCCCTCTCTCTCTCTCTCTCTCTCTCTCTCTCTCTCTCTCTCTCTCTCTCTCTCTCTCTTTTAGTGTGAAGTGTCGGGATTCAACACTGCTAATAGTGTGTGCAGTGTCATCGAAAGGGTCCGTTAACAAGGGCGTTGACAAATATTATTTACATCGGCGCTTGACTCCTCTGTGTCACCCCATGCATCATAATATTCGTGATTGCTGCCAGGCGTAGCCTTGCTGTAATAGTGCTTTTAGCATGCTAATACCAACTCATCTCTCTCTCTCTTCTTCTTCTGTCCCTCTCTCTCTCTCTCTCTCTCTCTCTCTCTCTCTTTCTCTGTTCCTCTCTCTTTCTCTGTTCCTCTCTCTCTCTCTTTCTGTCTCTCTCTCTCTGCAAGATAGCTGACAGACCCATTTCTTTTTTTTGGAAGATATTTAGCTTTGCAGTGTGTGTGTACCTGAGAAAAACAAACAAGCACACAAACAAATCAACACACTTTCCCGGGCCCTTCAAACGGTGAGAAGGAGAACAAGCTGGAATACAGAAGGGTAGAGACTTCCGCCATCACAGATTAAAGATCTGTTTGGAAAAGCAGACGGTTGTGCTGAAACCACTCACACCCCGAGCAAGATCATAAAACGCTGCTGGCGAGCACATAACAGGCATAAACACTGACAGTTATCACAGATTATTTGTTGCTGGCTGCTTTTCGGAGCGCTGCCAAAGAAACCCAACCTGCCCCATTCTGTCCGTGTGTGTGTCCGCGCAGCAGAGGCGAGAAGAAAGCCGCTGCAGGTAGTTTGAAATAAATGTGCGCAAGCCATGTAATTCTCCTCACACCACTAGCTGTCAGTGGGAGCAAAGCCACTGCAGATGGATGCCTGACGGACGCCCACTTCCCCTCTTCACGCTCGCTGCACCTGAGAACATGCGTTTAGGTGTTGTTTGCAAGCTTAAGAGGGAAAGGACGGAGGTGAATTATTGTTTTTTAATCCGATGGTTTATATCGAGCGTGTATGTAGGGGTGTGTTTGTGTGTGTGTGTGTGTGTGTGTGTGTGTGTGTGTGTGTGTGTGTGTGTGTGTGTGTGTGTGTGTGTGTGTGTGTGTGTGTGTGTGTGTGTGTGTGTGTGTGTTTGTGTGTGTGTGTGTGTGTGTGTGTGTGTGTGGATGTGTAGGTGTGTGTGTGGCTGTGTGTGAGCATGTGTTTTTTTGTGTGAGTGTGTGTGTGTGTCTATGCACACAACCGTACACCTGTTCTTTTTTTGCATATTTGTGTGTTTGTTTATGTGCATTAAATAATTGCATGCTCTATGCGCACAGGTTAGGTCATTACTGTATCTAGCTAGCTAGAGGAACGCTGCTGGAATGCGGTCTGTGTGTCAGTCAACTCTGTGGCTAAACAATCTGGCGCCAGCCCAGTTAACCTGACATCCTCCATTGTGCTGCTGTGTGCAAACATGAGTGGATGGGAAACAGCAGTAGGTTGGTTTCCCCCTGCTCCTATTGATATGTTCACTCATACATCACTTCACCCAGAGCCACAGGGAGATTGGGGCTTGGAGACTATCCAGAAGGTAGCACTGAGACAATGAGTGCCTCTGTCCATATGCAAGGTGTGTGTGTGTGTGTGTGTGTGTGTGTGTGTGTCCGTGTTTGTGTGTGTGTGTTTGTGTGTGAGTGTGTGTCTGTGTCTGTGTCTGTGTCCGTGTCCGTGTCCGTGTCCATGTCCATGTTTGTTTGTGTGTGTGTGTGTGTGTGTGTGTGTGTGTGTGTGTGTGTGTGTGTGTGTATCTCTGTGTTTGTGTGTGTGTGTGTGTGTCTGTGTGTGTCTATACATGAACATTGCTTTTGTTTGTGTTGCTCATCGAGGTCAGTGCACAGATGAGTTCTCTTCGCTCTCTCTCTCTCTAATTGGCTGCCTCTGCTTTTAAGATGTTTACTACTGTGTGCTCTCTCTTGATCACACTGATATTTTTATGCGGTTTATTTATACTACTGCCCCGTGCCGAATTTAAAATGGCTTCTTTTTCCACCAGCTTCTTCAGCCGTGCATATCCCTCCCGTCGATAGCCCATAGCCGGGCTACCTCTTCCCCCAACGCTAGCACGCGTCCCGGAAGATAAATTAAAGCGCCACACGCAAATATTTATTCTCATTTTCCCTTCATGCACTGCTGGAACATGAGGCGTATATATGGAAAAACTCCTCCATTTATATTGCGCTCGAATGTAAACAGCGCAGTGAGATTCTCCTCGGCTGCCAGCGTTGACCTTGACGCGGGAGGTCAGAGACCACATTTGCACGGAGAGAGGGAGAGGGAACCGGCGATGCGCTGAGAGGGTGCTGAGCAGAGAGCTCGACGGCGAGGATTGGACCTCTATGCGGCGAGGTTTTAGGTAGGAGGGGCAGAAAAAGGAATACGCTGAGCAAAAAAATTGCTTGAGAGGAAATGAGCAGCTCAGTGTTGGGCTTAATGTCACTTTGACCTCTCCCGCTTTACTCATTCCGCTTAAGATGAGGCACACACACACACACACACACACACACACACACACACACACAAGCACACACACAGACAACTCATACGCATGCAGTTGGAAAGAAACTTCCATATCCGCACTAATAACCTGGGTTCCAGGAAGGTAATCACTGAAGTGTAGGTTCACTGTGAAGCCAACTGTGTAGGTGTGTGTGTGTGTGTGTGTGTGTGTGTGTGTGTGTGTGTGTGTGTGTGTGTGTGTGTGTGTGTGTGTGTGTGTGTGTGTGTGTGTGTGTGTGTGTGTGTGTGTGTGTGTGTGTGTCTGTGTGTCTGTGTGTCTGTGTGTGTCTGTATATAACTGGTTGTGGTATTCAGTCATGGCTTAGTGAGGCAGATGACAGGTTTAGGTGAGTGTAATCTCCTTGGACTAGCATATACCTACATGAAAAACACACACACCACACACACACACACACACACACACACACACACACACACACACAAACACACACACACAGACAGGGCGAGAGCGAAGAAGTAAATGAGATGGAATATGGGAATATGTTAGAGGCTGTGCAGAGCTCATGTTTGCTGATGCATGGCTCAGGACAATTATTTGAGATCTCCTTTGCATATGGCTAAACACTGAACATGGAACACACGAATACATTTGTATGTCTGAGCTGAGGCAATGAGAAGCTGATTTCTTCATTTTTCTTTAGGAGCGTATATTATTTTCACATATAGGCCTATATGTTATGGTATGTTAATTTAGTAACGTGTAGTTCAATGGCAGTATTTACCTTGTATTGAGTATATGAAATATTTGTAGACCCCATAAATTCGTGCAGACTCTGGATCCTCTCAATTCACACAAGACTTTTTGCAACTCTTTCAATTTAAACTTATACAGCAATACAGTCATTAGAGAACAGTAACTGAATGCCAAATTGGGAGCATTGGGGGCATATCCTGCTGATTCTCAGTATCCTGTGTGTGTGTGTGTGTGTGTGTGTGTGTGTGTGTGTGTGTGTGTGTGTGTGTGTGTGTGTGTGTGTGTGTGTGTGTGTGTGTGTGTGTCTGTGTCTGTGTCTGTGTCTGTGTGTTTGTCTGTGTGTGTGTGTGTGTGTGTGTGTGTGTGTGTGTGTGTGTGTGTGTGTATGCGTGCATAGTTTTGTTAAAATGAAAGATCTGCATTTTTCCTCCTTCGGGTACCGCTGCAATTTCCCTCCTCGGGTTTGCCCTGTTTTGTTTAGCTTGTTAGCTTATCAGGATGAACTCATAAGGGAGAGACGCTGCCATTAGCCCAAACTGCCAATGAAAATCCAGACCTGACGAATCGATTCCCTCTCATCTCACCACCGAGTCGACTGCGAGTTTAGAGTAATTTTCTTTGTATTTCTCGCAGACGTGTGGCTGTTTGTTTTCCTGTGGTGCTGCATTTTTCACATCCCCCCGTGGAATGATTTTTGAAAAGCAACAAATATTTTCAATTTGCCAGACATGAAAAGAAGGTGCCTTTCATGGAATGTGCATATGCTTTACAGCCAATTTAGAACACAGAGACCTACCGAAGACCTAAGACATTTTGGCTTAGACAAATGGAATCACAGTGATTTTTTCATAGAAAATCAAAGTTGTTTATCTGGGGAATTGTGTTGCTGTGTTTTGTTTGGGTGGTGTGGCATTGGCGAGTTGTCTTCCCCTTGAAACCAGATGTGTCATTCAACCAGGTGTGAATAAAGGCAGTCGACATGTCAAGCCTGTCAGCTCATCTGACAGCTCCCATGTCCTTGTCTTTATTTCTCTCCTTCGCACCTTCATTCTCTCACTCACTCTTTCTCTCTCTCTCTCCCATTCTCTCTCTGCAGATCAGAGTATGACCTGGACTATGACTGCTACCAGGAGGACTTCTATGACAGGTACTGTCAGTGGACGGAGCTGGAGAGCCTTTAAGTACCGTCTGTCTGTCAGGCCGGGAGACAGGGGGCCTTGGAAAACATGTACTCTATCTCTCCTGCCCCCTCCCCACTGTCAGAAATATCTCCCTATGTTTCACTCACTCTCCCCTGTCCATCTCTCTAATGGACTCTCTCCCTCCCTCCCTCTCTCTCCTTCTCTCTCTTTCTCTCTCTCTTAGTCAGACACACACACACACACACACACACACACACATACACACACATACACTCTCATACACACACACAAAGCCCATTTCAGGTGTTGACATCCATCAAATCTAACGTGTCAGGGATTTAACACCACCAGGATGATTTGGCCACAGCTTACATCACACATCATATCATATGCATGTAACCTCATCTTTTAGTAGACATACAGTACAGTATGCATCTATACCTTGCATACTCCGTTATTAAGTTATGATGCAATGATGGACTGATCATTTTCTTTCTAGGTCCAACAGCTTTCAGAGCCACTCATTTTTCTCTATAGACAGTGAAATAAACTATTTTGTTCCACTATTCAGAGTACCTTTAAGACTGTCATCCCACTACTCACTACCTCAATCTAATAAAATCCTATTTTTCGTGGAAGCCTGGACATTTCCCTTGTTAAATATTACTGTGATTTCACAATACCTTACAGTATTATTTCACAGTAAATTACTGTACTCAAACATTTACTGTAAAATCACAGTAGCTCTATCACATTACAGCACCTTGTTGTGAAATTTGAATTGCACTTGAACCGCACAGCATTGTGGGGCGATTTCTAACGTTCACCCCTCCCACCCGCACCTGCCACCCTCAACTGAATTTTCAACTCAGCCGTCCACCAGTGACTTCAATCATCACTTTTCTGCATGTGTAAGCTGTACAAACTCTGCCATCATATCCAAGGTAAGAAGTACAGTGCTTTTGTATGTTATTTAGAAACGGGAATTTAATTAAAAAAAATATATTGGTGTTATACTGTAATGTTTACCAAAACCGGTTGTGTTAGAAGTGGCTGGCTAGCCATTAGCTAGCGAGCTAAGAATCGCTAACATTTGCAGAGTTAGCTTTTTCAATAGCTAACTTCACGATTATGTGCAATATCTGGAATGGTAGTTAATATCATATCCAACAATACGTCTGTGTAAGATGTCGTTGTGAATGTAGTTTAAGTTTGAATGAAATATCAGGCGCAAGTAACATTTACATTAGCTATCTTTAAAGTGGCTGATTGTAGCCATGCAGGCTAACATTAAGTTAACATTGCAGACACAGATGAGAGTTGTTAACGTTACTTTCCTAACTAACGTGACTTAAGAATTGTCATGGGACATAGGCTTAGGTAGATAACTTAATTTAAATTTGATATACAGTAGTGCCGATACAAAGGACCAGTAAAACTAATGAATGTAGTAATTTATCTCCCACCTTAACCTTAACTAAACTGCAGTTTAGTATGGCCATTGTCATTAACAGACGTGTCAAGGATGTGAATGGGGGTATGATGCACTTTAGGTTGTGAAGGGTAGTGTTTGGCTTCATGTTCTTCATTTCATAGCCCTTATTTACCCCTTGTTTGATATAGTACCTAATCTGCGCCAAACTATGTGTTTATTTAAAATGCATATGAGTGTAGTAGTGCTTCAGTGATGATCTTTTTATCTTCTGTGTGTTTTGCAACTTATTAATCTTAGTCTCCCTCTGTTCCCTCTGTTTACAGACATTGCATTGTGAGGACTGTTGCCCTGGGAACACTGAGCGCATTCTCGAAAATTCCAAATTTGTGCCACTTCCATACGAAGACAGCCCAGAATAATGTAGGTCCGGCCCTGCACACATTCACATACAAAAATTGTACAGAATTACATATAGCATTATGATGTGTGCATTTATTTGTACGTTTATCCCCTCTCTTCCTTGTCTGTTTGTTGTTATGATTGTGTAGTGGGCTCCATCAACCATCCCGGGTAAAGTCGGTCTGTCCTTATTGCACTACTTGCTAATTGATGACGTCTAGAAGCCATAGCTGCTTCCCTCAACGTGGCGTAAGTGTTAATGTGTTTTGAATGTATTTATTGGTACCATTGTGAGTGCTCTACTGTGAATGAATGCAGCTACTTAAAATACTATACTCTTGAAATATCCATGTTTACCATTGTGTTGGTGGTAATGTAAAGTGTTGTGAATATCTGCCAAACTGAGCATATTCATTATTTCAAGTGTATTGTATAGAATGCATACTTATGTTAAATCCTATCTTTTATTGACAGAGCCCTCACAAATAAACTGATACCAGGAATTAACATACAGTAGATGGTGATGGTGGTGGTGACAAGGGTGCCTTCACAAGGTAATTATAATATCTGTTTGTACATTTCATTGACTTGTCTTACTTATTTTTTAATGCTTCATTTTTTTAAAAATCTTCCTCAACAATGACAAGGTGTATGACAATTGCTGTTTTATTTTTTAGGTGCCATGTCACAATCTCAGTGTG
>NC_085004.1:20215513-20325513 GCF_963854185.1 Sardina pilchardus | reverse complement strand
CTGGGGTCTGCATGGCCCCGGTGTGCAGCGCTAGGTGAGACTGGTGGTGGAGGTCCGGAGACCCAATGCGTCTGAGCCAGAGATGTTCATTAGCGGGGCTGAGGCTGGCTGGGGGAGAGGCCCGTATTGGCAGCCGCCTGTCAGGCCATAATCAGCCGCTGTCAGGCTCTTGGCACTCCAGAAATAATGTGCAGCAACAAGCGCTCCTTCAGCCGGCAGGCAGCTATCAGCGTGTGCCATGCCGGAGTGACTGCGCTCTGGATGGGACAGCTGAGATAGGAGTGTGTGTGTGTGTGTGTGTGTGTGTGTGTGTGTTTGTGTGTGTGGAGAATGGGGGATGCTGGAGAAGGTTGGGGATGTGACGGATGGTACAGAGGCAGAATACAAACGCTTCTGTGACAAACCAGCAGTTGGAGGTGTGCATATATGTGTGTGCGTGTGTGTTTGGATGAGTCTGTGTGACTAAGAGAAGTGTGTGTATGCAGACGTGTGTGTGTTTGTGTTTGTGTGTGTGTGTTTGTACGTGAGCGTGTTTAATTTTGTCAGGAGTAGCACGATGATAGAAGGCTTGCTTTGAAGTAGACCAAACCAAATTCTGAAGAATTGTTTGTCGATGCCCCTGGTCTCTTTTTCTCTCTCCCTTTCCCTCTCTCTTCCTCTCCACCTCCCTCACTATCTCCCTCTTTCTCTCTCACTCTCTCCCTCTTCACCTCTCTCACTATCTCTCTCCTTCTACCTCTCTCACTATCGCTCTCTTTCTCTCCCTCTTTACCTCTCTCACTATCTCTCTCTTTCCCTCTACCTCTCAATGCCCTCTATCTCTACAGTATCTCTCTCGTTCTCTCTCTCTTTCGCTCTCTCCCTCTACTTCTCTCTTCCTCTCCATGTCTCTTTCTCTCTTCCTCTTAACATCTCTCTCTCTCCCTCTCTCTGCCTCTCTCCCTCTTAACATCTCTCTCTCTCTCCCCCTCTCTATGTCTCTCTCTCTCTTTTACATCTCTCTTTCTCTCTCTCCAGCTGCCCACACAGTCTCTGCTGTGCGTCTCTGCCTGCAGGTCTGCTTTTGTTTCGGCTGGCACTAGAGGAGCTTTCAGCTCCCGCTGGGGGGTGGTGGGGGGCGCTTAGGAGAGCCTTGGCATTTCTCGCCTCCACCGCCACATTTCTTACCAACTTCTCGCGTTTGTGTCGTCATACAGTACTGTGAGAGTGGGACTTGGGAAAAAAATGGATTGACATTATTTTTGTGTGTGTGTGTGTGTGTGTGTGTGTGTGTGTGTGTGTGTGTGTGTGATTGTGTGTGTGTGTGTGTGTGTGTGTGTGTGTGTATGTCTGTGTGTGTGGGAGTGAGAGTATGCGGGCGGGGTGCTAACATATGTATGTGCCTGTGTGTGTGTGTGTGTGTGTGTGTGTATGTGTGTGTGTTTGTGTGTTAGTGTAATAATGTAAAGGTTTGTACGGTACACATTGTTAGCCTTCCTGGTCCATCACTCTTAAACCTTTCCTTTCTGCTCCTGTGTTTGCAGCCATTAATGCTGTTGGGCTGTTTTCCTCGCTCTGTTAATGAGGCATGGCATCTAATAACCCTCTAAGTGATGGAGATGAAAAAAAGGTGTGTGTGTGTGTGTGTGTGTGTGTGTGTTCGAGAGAGAGAAAATGAGGTAAGGGTGGGAGGATGAGAGAAAGTGAATAAAGTGGAAGAGTCAGTGTATCTCCTTTAGATTCTCTTTGTGTCTGAGAGAGGGTAAAAGAGAGTTCATTGTTTGTGAATGTGTGTGTGTGTGTGTGTGTGTGTGTGTGTGTGTGTGTGCATGTATGTGTGCTTGTGTGTGTGTGTGTGTGTGCGTGCATGTATGTGTGCTTGTGTGTGTGTGTGTGCACTGATGGGGTCTGATAGACTTGCCTTGTCCTGCGATGCAGTCTTGTTACCATTCTCTCTCTCTCTCACACACACAAACACACACATACTGTACACATAGACACAGACACACACGGACACAGACATACACACACACACACACACACACACACATACACACACAAAAGCACACTGCCGGATCACCCTGGTGTTTCTGTAATGGCAGTGGCACCACAAATCTGTGAGCCTCGGCAGCGGCTACGGCTGACTGGAGTGGCCAGTGATCCAGCAACCGGGCCCAGCCGAGCAGACCGCTTCTGTCCTGAGAGAGGGAGAGAGAGAGAGAGAGAGAGAGAGAGGGAGGGAGAGAGGAGGAAGAAAGAGAGTGATCAAAGAAGGAGGTGAGTGTAGAGGTAAATTGAAGTAAAGGGGGGATAAAGGGAGAACGAGATGAAGAGAAGGACGCAGGAGCCAGTGGAGGAAGGGAAAGAGATAATGAGCGGATGAAAGGACAGAGACAAGAGAGAGAGGAGAGCAAGTTAAACGGGGGGAGAGAGAGAGCTGGGTTGAGAGAGAGAGAGTAGAGGAGAGAGAAGACAAGAAGAGAGGAAGACAGAGAGGAGTAGGTGGAGGTGGAGGATGGACGGATGGACTGATGGGTGGCGGGACGGATAAAGGGAGAGGGCGGGAGCGAGGGAGGAGAGGGCTGACAGTATGAAAAACGAGCCTTTCATTCGGAGGCCCTGCTCGGCGTGAGGAGCTAATTCAGCTGCTTCAGACTGATGGCCGATAAGCGCCCGACTGCTCCTCTCTCTTCTCCTCGCTTCGCTGTCCCCCCCCTCTCTCTCTCTTCCCCTCTCTCTCCCTCTCTCCCTCTCTCTCTCTGTCTCTCTCTTTCTTTCTCATGCTCTCTCTCCCACTTTCAGTCATGTCATCTTGTCTCTTTTGATTTTTTTTTTCACTTTCTGGTGGCCAGTTGTTTTCAGCCTTCACTGAGGAAAACACTCAAGAATGATTTTCAATTTACTTTGCCCAGGGTCCACATGATTTGGCCTTGCACAGCTGGCTGAGGTGATAGATGGAGTGTGTGCGTATGTGTGTGTGTGTGTGTGTGTGTGTGTGTGTGTGTGTGCCCCCATGTGAGCACACTTGAGCATGTGTGTACATACCAATATGTGCACTGTGAGCGCACATTTCACATGCTGTGCACACGCCTACAAAGAAAGTGTGTGAATGAATGTCTGTTTGTGTATGCGTGTATGTATGTGGGTTATATTCTGTGTGTGTGTGTGTGTGTGTGTTTCTGAGAGAATGAGAGAGAATGAGAGAGAAAGAGAGAGAGAGAGAGAGAGAGAGAGAGAGAGAGAGTGTGTGTGTGTGTGTGTGTGTGTGTGTGTGTGTGTGTGTGTGGTTCTCTCCTCTGCGTGTTGATAACAAGCTGCGGCGTAGAGAAAGCTGCCCTTCCAGAGCGCTAATCCGTGCACATCCTCTGAGCCGCTGCCATTGTCTTTGTCAGGGATCCCTTCTTCTGCCGCTACACTTCAAAGCCCCTGTGTGTTCCGGCCCCCGTTCACTGGGGAAAACTCGCCGGCGAAAAAAAAAAAAAAAGACTTAAAACTACCTTAAGTCGGAGTCTCAGAGAATAAAGACCTCTTTACCACCGAGAGACATTCAGAGACTCCTTATCGCACCGGCTAATGCTAGCTTGCTAATACGCGCACTTCACAATGCACCGCGTCCTTGATTGGTGTGGAGGGCTTTTATTTCTTAAAGAAAAAGAACTCTCCCTCTCTTCTCTTTCTTCTTCTGCTTGGCATAGTAGTCAGCTCATATGGCATAGAGCCTCGCTGCATACTGCAGGGATGCAAATTTTTGATTTTACTCCGAAGGCAAATGTTTTTCAACGGCTTATCAAAAGCCTGCGATGTTTGAGTGGCACCCAGTGCAATTATGAAGCCTACGCAAAAATCACAAAACAGCGTTGCTTGTTTCTGCGCTTGCCAATTAACTGCAGTGAGTTCAAAGCTGCTTTCTTTGCTCTTCTTCTAAGAGAAGACAAGGAGGAAAGGCTCTTCAGTGCACAATGGTACAACTGTATTTTTTTTTAAGGCGCTGCAGTCAGGTCTTCAGAGATTGACTCTGGACCAGTAAATGAATACATCCAATTTGCAAGTAAACTCTCAACACCTTTTGAAGATGCCCTGCTGAGATGTATGTGGGTGTGTGTTTGCTAGAGGGTGTGTGTGAGTGTGTGTGCGTGTGTGTGTGTGTGTGTGTGTGTGTGTGTGTGTGGGTGGGTGCGTACGCTGCGTGCACTTGTGCGAGTGTGTAATTGTTTACTTTGACTCGTGTGCTTAGTTGTGGATTATGAGCTTAAGGGCTCTCTGGCTTGCCTAATCCTGTCTCCTTGATACACTCTTAATCAGCGCACACTTTGAGCTGTCACTCACATATAGAGATACGGGCTTTTGACCCGGGCACCACCACACCCTCAGCGGGCCCAGCACCGTCCAGCCTCATTAGCAGCCCGGCCGTGCCCTCTCCCTCTCTCTCTTTCTGGCAATCTCTCACTCTCTCTATCTCTTCTCTCTCTCTCTCTCTCTCTCTCTCTCTCTCTCTCTCTCTCTATCTGCCTCGTTCTATCTCTGTATCTCTCTCTCACTCTTTCTCTTTGTATTTCTCTCTCTCTCTTTTTACTGCCTTTTGTGAGCTCCGTCCAGTCGCAAGCACCAGAAAGGCCGAGTGCTCATTATTGTTTTAGTCGAGCCTCCAACAGGTTCGATTTTTGTCCACAGTCATTATGGAAATAATTTGGGGGAGATGAAATCCAATCGAGCCACAATGAGGCCTCTGGTGTTTTTTTTTTCCCCCTCCGATATTTATTTATTTACTAGTGGCAGAGCAACTCATCGACTTCTTGAGGGCCCTGGCTGTTATTTGAGTGTGTTCCCTCACCTCCAGTGAAACGATCAGTGTTAATCAATAGGTCTTTTAGTTTGCCTGATTATAATACGCTGTCTGGCTGCAGGTGCTTGGCTGCCGCTGCGCTCCGTAGCGTCGCGCTATCACTTTTAAGCACTAAACACGTACAAGCTTAAAGACTCATCTCACACATCACTTGAAGGTTGTTATCTCTGACCTTTTCTCACAGTGAGGAGCTAGCATGCGCGCGCACACGCACACACACACACACACACACACACTCAAACACAAACACACACACACACACATACATACACACAAACACTGCCACCCCACCTCACCCTGTACACACACACATATACATTTATACACACACACACACACACACACACACACACACACACACGCACTCAGAGCTTGTCTGTGTTTTTATTGGTGCTATCAGTGCCCCCTGCATGACACTCAGTGGTAAGCTCTGCTGTCATCCTCAGCACTGCGATACCAGGAAGCTGGAGATTGGCTCTGACAGTACCAATTTGATTCCCTGGAAGATAGAGGCGCGTCGTTCCCCTGGTTCATCACTTGTGGATGGGGAGGGTGGGATTGGATGGGGTGATGGTGGTGGTATAGCTGTGGGGACTCAGGGGAGAAAGTAAAATATTTGATGAAGGACTGAAAGTGAAAGATCGGATGAAAGGGTGAAAGAGGGAGAGTGATGGAAAGTATGGAAATGTCAGACATGTCCCCCCCTTTTTTCTCCTTTAAAAGGCTCTTGTATCAAATCTGTTTGCTCACTCTCTCGTTCTATCTCCCCTCTCTTTCTCTCTCTCTCTCTCTCTCCCCTTCTCTCTTTCTTCTCAATCATCCTTTCTCCACCATTAGGAGGCTGTCGTCTCTTGAGCCATTACACTAAGCACTTACTCAGTCATTCTCTAGGTAAATAGGATCATTTTTAATAACCACTAGTGTTAACAGTGCAGGCGGGCGCCAGGGTGTGGAGCCGCGGAGGGCAAGGCTCCCCCTGTGTGATTAAGAGGAGCTGGGCGTCCTCTCGTGAACCCCTGGGTCTCCTCGCTGGTTCTGCCTCCCATCCATCCTGCGCCTCTGTCAGATCTGATTTCTCCCCGCTGTCGAGTCCCACCGCGGGTGTCATTCATCACCGCCCAGACTCAAACGCTTACAGACAGGGAGACAGGTGCTAGACAGCACCGATACTGTATACGCATACACACACAGACACTCACACAGACACACACATGCAAACACACACACACACACATACACACACACCAGCACACAGACACCTACACACACACATGTACACGTACACACACTTTTGCACACATGGACTCTCTCTCTCTCACACACAAACACACGCACACACAAACACATACACACTCACACACACACACACACGCACACATTACACACACACTTACTCATGTCATGCACACACTCGCGGATACACACACACACATTTACACATCAGAAGGCACCCACGCATGCACACACACACACACACTCACACACACACACACACACACACGTACGCACGCACGCACACACACCTGACACCCAAAACAAGAGTGATGAGGGGACATGGAGTGCACTGTTTTATATCAGCCATGCCTGAGTTATCAGTGGATGAGGGCTACAGAGGAGGGTAACATGAATATGTAAACCTTCAAAGCTGTCACTGACGCCGTGCTCCAGTTGGCAAAAGTACAAAGTTGATGCGCTTTCTGAAGTGACTGCCGAAGCTGAAATGAAAGGCTTTTCATAATAATTTACGTCATTTAGACGTGACTGATGGAGATCAAATCCAGAATGTAGCAGGGAGAGGAGAGAGGGTTAGCCGCGAAGGGGCCTGTGCGTTTGAGCTTTCGGTGCGCCGAGAAGAGCAGAGGGGAGCGGAGCAGAGCAGAGGAGGGGGAAAAAAAGACCTCTGCAGAGAGCATGGCTTGATTTTTGCATTGCAAACAAGTCCACCAGCTGCTTTTAATGAGCAAAGTCTCTCTAATTTGGTGCTGATTAAGGCAGTCAGATGTAGTTAGGACTCTTAACACTTCAATTCATTCACCAGGCAATGCTGAGCGGTGTGATCTGGGCCGCTCTGTGCCGGCCAACTGTGATGTGACACAGATTAGCTTCTTTTCCACTGCAAGTGCAGCGCGCAGGCGGCGCTGTTATTTTTACGACTTCCGTGTGATCTGGTTCAGGATCTGTGCTCTTCATTTTTCCTTTAAGTCCAGACAGAGATTCTAAGTGTGCGGAATTGTTTAAAATGGTGGAGCGTCTGGTTCCGATATTCTGATCTCTCTATTTATCTTTCTGTTCTCTTTTCTTTTTTTCTCTCTCTCTCTCTCCCTATGCTCCTTCGCCCACCCCACCCCTTTCTTGTCTTTCTTTCTTTCTCTCTCCCCCTCTTCTGCCCCCTTTTCCTTCCTCCCCTCTTTCCTGGTCCTCAGGGTGTATGACTACCAGCGTGTGCCCTCGGCGATGCCCGCCGTGCCCCACGGCTCCAGCCTGCCCAAGCGCTCGCGCTCCTCCTCCAGCTCGACCAGCCTGAGACGCAGCAGGGACCGGCCCTCCTCCAAGAGCTCCAGACCCCACTCCTCCAGCAGGGCCAAACGTGAGAGACGCATGTACACCTCCACACACACACATGTGCATACACACACACACACACACACACACACACACACACACACACACACACACACACGCACACACGCGCACACACACGCACACACACACACACAGACACACAGAGAGCATAGTAGCACACACACACACACATACACACACACACACACACACAGAGCATACTAGCGCACACACACACACACACACACAGAGAGCATACTAGCACAAAATGCTGTTCATATAGACACACACATACACACAAGTAAGCATCTGTAAGCATCTAGGACCACCTATGCTCCACTTATTTTGTACCTGAACATTGTTTTTAATTTTATTTATTATCACTTTAACCTGGGGGATCTGAGTGTTTTATAATGCACTGTGTACAGTAGATGTGTATGCAGCCTCCTTTGATCTGGTGGCCCAGTGGTTGTCTCCTGGTTGGCAGGACGAGCCCTGATGTTTGTCTGTAGTTCAGCTCAGCTGGGTTTGGTGGTGGGCCCAAAAAGGGCTGATGGCCAAAATTCCAAGTAATCCAAAAGTGGCACAGTTTTGAGGCAGCTCTCAAGAGGTACTAAGAGAGGATGAAGCTCGCCTATGCTGTCACACAAATCTGTCAACACACACACACACACACACACACACACACACACACACAGAGCACTTCTGCTCTTCTCCTGTTCGTAGAGCACCAACATTGATCAGATTGATCATCGAGTGTGGACATTCAGCTGAGTTGGTTCACGTTTTAAATTCACATAAAAAAAAATTTAGATATCACTTTCATCATGCACACAGACTATCGTCACACTGCAAGTCTTAATGCTCATCACATCACAAGTCGCAGTGGGTAATGTGTTAACAAGTCACAGCAATGGTCACAGTGTTGTGACAACATCAGATACAGTATGTGTCACATCAAAATAAAATATTGATTAGGCCTGGTAATGTGAACCCAGCCTAAGAAAGCTCCCTCCTAAAGCCCGCCTCTACAGTCGCTGTGTGTGTGTGTGTGTGTGTGTGTGTGTGTGTGTGTGTGTGTGTGTGTGTGTGTGTGCGTGCGCACGCGCGCAGTGTCACAAGGAGCTGTGAGAGGGCAGTCAGATGTTGATGCTTGAAGACACAATTCTGCCCTGCTGAGTGTGAAACCTAAAAATCAGTGAGGGAGAGAGGGAGAGTTGGAGGGAGGGAGAGATGGAAAAAGGGAGAGTTGGAGAGAGGGAGAGGTGGAGAGAGTGAGAGGTGGAGAGAGGGAGAGGTGGAGAGAGGGATAGGTTTGTGAGTGAGAGTTGGAGAGAGGGAGAAGGAAATGAAGGAAATGAGAGATGGAGAGAGGAGGAGGGAAAAGAGGTCTGTTTATCTAAGTGACATGTCACTCTGTGGCAGTGGCACATAGTAGCAGGTGGCACGGCATGCGGGAAGTCAGAGTTTAGCATGTCCCAGAGCTCTTACGTGTGTGTGTGTGTGTGTGTGTGTGTGTGTGTGTGTGTGTGTGTGTGTGTAGTTGCCCAATTCAGTACGTTTTCAATTAGTTTTATTGGTTGTTTTTGTCTATGTACTGTGTGGTCCGAAATTAATTTTAGTTTACTATTAATTCTTTAAAAAAAAATTATGTTATTGAAATTATATTGATATTATAAAAAATAAAATGACAGGATATCAAAATGAAATGAAAAGATTTTAATTGAAAAATAATTTCTTTGAGTTTTTACTTGAGTGTGTGCGTGAGCGTGTGCGTGTTTACAGTATGTGTTGATGCATGTGCTTGAGTCAATCTGTGTGTGTGTGTGTGTGTGTGTGTGTGTGTGTGTGTGTGTGTGTGTGTGTGTGTGTGTGTGTGTGTGTGTGTGTGTGTGTGCCTATGTGTATTAGTGTTTACAGTATGTGTTAATGCATGTGTTATGAGTTAATCTGTGTGTGTGTGTGTATATGTGTGTGTGAGTGTGTGTATGTGTATGTTTCTCTGTGTATTTGTGTCTGTAAGTGTGAGTGTGTTTCTCTGTGTATGTGTGTGTGTGTGTGTGTTTGTGTATGTAAGTGTGAGTGTGTTTCTCTGTGTATTTGTGTCTGTAAGTGTGAGTGTGTTTCTCTGTATATTTGTGTGTGTGTGTGTGTGTGTGTGTGTGCGTGTGTGTGTGTGTGTGTGTGTGTGTGTGTGTGTGTGTGTGTGTGTGTGTGTATGTGTAAGTGTGTGTGTAAGTGTGTTGCGGTGGGCTGCACAGAGAGACCCGTGGGGCTGAGAAGGGGGAAGGCTCCAGATGGTTCTTCATTAAAACCCTCTCCACTGCAGGCTCTCCTCGTGTAATGGAGACGGCCCCATCAGAACATGCCATTACACCAAATTAACAGAGCAGAACAAATAAGAAAGTGTTAGGCTGCTCTCCTTCTCCCCTGCCAACACACACCACGACAGACACACATACACACACACACACACACACACACACACACACACACACACACACACACACACACACACACACACACACACACACACACACACACTGGGACCTCACACACTTCAGGGGTCAGACAACACCTTCCAGGACCATCTTTCCATTCCAGTATGCTTTCACCTCCTCTTATTTCTGTCCTCGCTTTCTTTCAATCCTCTCTTTTCTGCCCTTTCTGAGTGTTTTAGGGCAGCAGTTGTCTTCCCTGTGAACTGTAGGAAAGAGAAAGAGAGAGAGAGAGCTGAGGGGGCGGACTAGCGATGGGCTTTTCCACTGGCTGCTATTAGAGTTCACAATAGAGACAGTGGTGGAGGCTGCCGAGGCGTTTAACTGCTGACTCCTGGCAGGAATCTGAAATGTAACACTCACAGACAAAAGAGAGGGCGAGAGGGGGAGAGAGTGAGGGAATGGGAGAAAATAATAGAGTGGCTGAGGGACAGAGATGTGTGTGTGTGTGTGTGTGTGTGTGTGTGTGTTTATATTTGTGTTTGCATGAAGTACCTCAATTCAACTGCACAGGTAGAGTTGTAAACTGACTGTACTAACAAAACAGGCACATTTTACCCCCCCCCCCCCCCTTTCTCTCTCTCTCTCTCTCTCTCTCTCTCTCTCTGTCCTACTCGTATGGTGTGCAGTGAAGATGGAGGAGCTGCAGACCATCAAGCGAGAGCTGACCCTGATTAAGGTTCAGATCGACGGGCTACTGGATAACCTGGACAGGATGGACAGGCAGAGGCAGGATCACACAGGTATGCTGCAGACACACACACACACACACACACACACACACACACACACACACACACACACTACACTGCATGTCCCTCCTGAGTTATCTCACTTAAGTTGACCCATAGCTGAAGACCAGTGTTGGGGGCAGTAGTGTCCCCAGGAAAAGGGGTCACTACTGCCCCCTGGTGGCCTACTAGCCCACTGCCTTAAAAGCATTGCCGAGGTGACGACTGCGTTTGTTGTGTGGCCCTGAAGTCTCGCTCGGAGTGGCCGGCACATTCTTATCTCTGACGCGTGCCCTTGGGTTAGGGATCGCTTGTGCGATGCCACTGTTCCTCTGTCCCTCTTTCACGCCTCCATCTCCATATTCATTTATCCCGCAGTAATTACAAGACACTCGCAGTCGATTTGGCCCAGAGTCATTGGCCGCTAATGAATCCCTTTGAAATCAGCCCGATGGCGTCATTGTGAGAAAGATACGGATGCGTGAGCTGTTACACTTTTGCCCTTGAGCTTCTGAAGGCTAAAGAGCTTTTTTCTTTATTCTCGCTCTAAGTTGTAGTGAATGGGGATTTTATTTGGCAAACCTTACATATGGAAATGCCCACTAATTCTTGAAGAGTCTTATGATGGGTATCCTTGTACAGCATTGTAATAACATTGATGTTAATGTGCTTGCCGATTTTTATGGAGGTGTTGGCAGAAGTGGTATGCTCAAGGACTTATTCATTATAGTACATTTCAGCATGTTACTACAGTGATATACTAAGCTGGGAATAAATTTAATTTAACTCAGTTTAGTTTTATTTATAAAGTGGCATAACGTACATATATGTCTTAAGGCAATTTTGCAGAGCCCATCGTGAACGTGATAGTAAAAATAAGGCCTGAGAGAGCTGTCTGGTCAGCGTTATTGATCTGTATGTGTGTGCGGGCTGTGTGTGTGTGTGTATTACAGGATCCCCAATGTCCAGGGAGGGCAGTCTCGGAGGCTCCCCCTACCACGCATCAGCCAGCAGCCCTGAGGCGTCTCCACGGAGCCCCAGCCCCCGCCGCCGCTGTGCCCGGCGAGACAGCCCTGAGCTGGGGGAGGCCAGCGATGACGAGCCCCACACGGTAGGAGAACCGGCCCTGAACATCCCGCCGTAACACAGCCCATAATTTTAACATTGCACAGGGCGCGGATCCATAGCCACGGATCATTACAGTGTCAGTGTGGTGCATACCAATACAGCCAAACACATTGAGCTTTTCTGACCTTCTTGGCCTTGCATGCAGATACAGTGTCTGGTACACTAGCATACCAGAGTTACCAGAGTTAGTTTGGTTGTTACTTTTGTTGTTCTTGTTTCTTCTTTCTTTGGACTGTGAAGAACTAAAATGGTCTGTTTTATTTTGCATACAATGTATGCACTTAAGATAGTTACTCAAGCTCTGTATCGAGGAAAGAGAGTGTTGTCTTGTTTTGTGTTTTTTGTGAAGATATGTGTATGTGTTAGTGAGTTTGTGTGGGTGCGCGTGGGCAAAATACCATAAATGAGTACAATACTAGGACAGAGTGCATGGTAAATCACTCTGACAGCTGATACATCACTGCCCAACACAGTAAATCCAAAACTACATCTGTCTCCCTCAGACAAGCCACGACTCCTCCTACAGTCGTTCCTCTTATACACAGGGCTTAAACACACGCCAAGGCAAAATGGCCCACACATGCACGCACACACACACACACACACACACACACACACACACACACACGTGCGCGCACACAAACACACACACAAACACACACACAAACACACACACACACACACACACACACACACACACACACACATACACACACACACACACACACACATACACAAACACACCTCAATGTCACAGGCACAGCATAATAATCTGGGTTACTTTAAATGTGAAAAAGTTCAACAGGACACATTTGATCGAATAGGACATATACCCACTTTTGGTACTCATACACACACACAGACAGACAGACACACACACACACACACAGACAGTCAGACACACACACACACACACACATTGCTAAACTATAACTGCATTTTTCTATGGCCTGAAATAGAAATGAGGAGGAAGGGAAGTAATCTATAAAACAGCGTAGAGGGAGGGCAACAGAGACTTCAACAATAAACCTTTGGAAGACAACACTTTCCTTGTCAAATTACTTCACTCCTCTCTATCCCTCCATATATATATATATACTCAAGCTTTTATCAAGTCATAGCACATAATAATTATGTGTAATTATCGTGGAGTTTGTTCCCTACCTGTCTGACACATTAAGCACTTTTGGTGTCGAGAGCAGGGCTTCAATTACCCCGCTATTGCAGAGTTACTGTCTGCTGGTGCGTGTGGGACGACGCAAAGACTTCGGGTGTCTTTTTCTCCTGGAGAAAAAAGAAATAGTTTCTGCCAGAGTGTGTGGAATGTAAAGGCTTTGGGCTTCTGTCTCTCCTGAAAGAATAGTTCCGAAGGGAAAAAAAGGACCCCTGGATCTCATCTCATCTCTCTTTCACTATCTCTATATATCTCTTCGCATCTCTCCACTGAGCATTCAATTTCTCCGCTATCTCTCTCTCTCTCTCCATACTGTTTCTATTTCCTTTAACTAAACTTTCTATACAAGTTTCATTCTCTCTCTCTCTCTCTCCCCCTCTCTCACTTTCAGTGTCTTTCTTTCTTCATGCTTCACATTTCTATCAGTTTATGGAGCCTCTAGGTTTCTCATTTTGATCCCTCAATCCCATAGTGCACCACCTTTGTGTTCAAACATAACACCATGAAACTGTCTCCGCTAGAGCAAAGGATTCTCCGGGGCATCGACTGAAGATGTGGGTGTTCTTGTCTTTCTTCACTGTAATATAGTCTGTCTGTCTCCTCTCCCCAGATGCATCATCACAGCTCAGACCTGGAAGATGAAATGTGAGAAGGCTGTCACAGCTCCGAGGTATTGGCGCATCAAAATAAGGGCAAAAAAAACAGACTGTGGCTGACTTTTTTGTGATGCTTATGAAGACTGTATCCATCTGCTGGGAAAGTAGCAAGCCAAGGCTCTGACTTTTATCTTCTCATAAATGTCCAGCGCTGCACGTTAATACAGCCTCTTCAAACCGAATTGGGAATACTGATACGGGCGTATGCCTCACTGCTGTTCTGTTTTAGATATAAATGTTGGCCGTTCATGTGAACGTAGTCATTTGAGTCTGATGTCCTGTCGTGTGTGTTCACAGACGAAGCTGGACGTCGGTGATGTGAAACAAAGAGAAGGAGCGCCAAACATGGAGGAAGAGCACACTACACCCCTGTCTTTTTTTCATGTAGTTACCATGCCAACACCAGCCGCAGAACACTACTATCCCCCATCAGCCCACCACCACCCCTCTGCAGTGTGTGTGTTCGTGTGTGTGTGTGTGTGTGTGTGTGTGTGTGTGTGTGTGTGTGTGTGTTTGTTTGTGTTTGTTTGTGTATGTGTGTGTGTGTGTGTGTGTGTGTGTGTGTGTGTGTGTGTGTGTGTGTGTGTGTGTGTGTGTGTGTGAGTGTGTTTCATGGGTGTGCCTGCAGCTACGTGCTAAATCAGTGCTGTAGGGTCTCCAAAAGGCTCATCATCTGATCAGCAGACACAGCCCTCTGCCCCTGATATTAGTTCCTACCCTGAACTTACTTTACTGTTTTTATTCAGCAAATGAAATGAGCTCCATCTGTGACAAACACACTTCACTGGCGTGGTAATTACAGCCATCTATTGGAAAAAAAGAGCACCATACTTCCCATAGTTAATCTCTCCTGTGAATTGCTCACCAACACACACACACACACACAGACACACACACACACACACACGCACACACGCACACACGCACACACGCACACACGCACACACACACACACACACACACACACACACACTGATAGATGCTTACACGCATTTGCTTAAAGCTGATTTCCCCTGCAATTATGATCTAAAATGATAAACAGGAGATAACTGTAATCAGGTGCAAAATACTTTCAAATATATTTTTTTCAAAAGACTAATAATCTAAATGCCTAGATTTAATGGCTTCCTGGTGGTGACATATTTGCCTTGAAAAGGGTTCGCTAATGACATCCTGTCTGATGTGGTTGGAGGTGTTGCCTGCATCACCGCTTCACTATACCACTATACCATGTGCTAGAGTCTTGGTCTGACACATGGTCAAAAAAGGCCCATGTCATCAGAACCACAATACATAGATCCTGTAAATACGTTTTGTCCCCTAGCTAACAACAGGTTTGGAATACAAATAAGGAAATAAGTGAACCCCCTACTTCTGAAGAAAATGTCATATTTGTGAATAAACAGAGGGACATTCACATACTGAAATGGGCTTCTTCATTTTATTTTAAACTTTGCAGGCATCAGAAAAAGACAGAAAACAGAGATCATTCAAGCGTCCCTTAATTAGGGAGTTTCTCCACCTAACAGAGCATCGTCTTGATTTGTCCCGCTGGATAGCATGTGACAGTAATGTCACTAATATGAGAATTTAGTGCAGCATATCCACTCTAGATCATCAAGGGTCTCTGCTAATATTTATTATCCTCCATTCCAGAATACCTCTGGATTTCAAAAGGTGTTTGTTGTGTACTGCCTGCAAAAATACTTACCGGGTGCATAATATGTAGAGGACAACTTTGGCCTTTGAAATTCTCTCCTTCAGACTTGTGAGTGTGAATGACTAGCTGGTCACTGCATTGCTTGCTCTGATGTGTTGTGTGAGCTACGAAAGACAGCTCTGTTCACACAAGCATACAGCCAAAAGCCAGAGGCTCTTGACCCTGGAGCAAGATCCCATTTGTAAGATGCTAGATGCAATAACTGCAATTCTTGCAACAGCTAAAGTGCCATGCAAGGAGAAGACAAGACTACAGTATCTCGCTTTAAAAGTCCACTGCCATCAAAAGCTAAATTTTTTTTTTACTGTAGGCCTATCAGTTATCCTGTTGATCTAACACCATGTCAATTATTTTTAAAATATAAGAGAGATATTACATATTTCTCCCGAAGTCCAAAACACATCTCCAAACAACCCCAAGTAATATAGATGATCAAAGACTACTCCGTTTTTAATGTCAAAAGCATGGATATGCCAAGCCATTATGCTTTGCTGCAAGGAAAGGATTTCTATTTTGAGTGTGGTTTTATCCTCCAGAGCATGTTTGTTTATCTTTTTATTTGTTTCTATGGTTGCAAACTGCTGTCATTCTGCAGCCAGTCATGCTACATATCTGGCTGTCTGATGGTAATGCTGTGACCCCCATCTCTTCTTCTGTGGTATAGGCGCATTTGAGGTGTGGTCTGGGTCAGTGTGTAATATTGTGTAATATTGTAAAACTTTCTTTTTTGTGGTCTACTCAGTCTAATTTTATTCTTTTTTTTTGTTTGATGTCTCAGTTTTGATTATCAGGAGAGACAAATGAAGGCGGAAAAAAAAACATTAAAGACAGTTTTGTTACAATCAAGTACTGTTTAGTAGTTTTTATGTTGTTTTTATGTTTGCCCTCATAACAAGCAAAACTCATACATTGTCACAGTAGTAAAAGTATTTTCATATTGATTATCCAAACCTTTGTCTCGTCTCCTTTTTCAACATACAGTAATTATGGTTGATGAGAACTTTCTAGCCCAGTGGCTGCTATTATATAAGAAATATCAGGGGTTTTGAATATGAATGAATATGAACTTAGGCACTGACTGGCAGGGATGATCTGTATTTTCCCACACAGCTGCTCTTGCCAGATACAGATGCAGTTCATCTAGTTTAATCCACTGGGTTAATGCTTACAGCCACAAAGGCATGGCAGTGAGAACACAGCTGAGCCTCCACAGCCTTTTATAGCATCAAGGAGTTAGTGCGTGGTAATACAGTGGTTGCTGCTGCAGTAAGCAGCAGAGAAGGGAGAGTATGAAAAAGTAACGGAGAGCCACTGTGATGATCTATCTCCCCCTGCAGTGCGCAGCGTGAGAGGCCGCACACAAACATTGATGGAGGCTCCAGCTCCCTGCGCTCATTTAAAACAAGGCACTCCTCAGAGCATAAGGGACCTATATTTTAATAAAACAGAAATATACACAATGTACTGGTCCTTTGCAATACCCCCAACACATACACACACACACACACACACAGAGAGAGAGAGCGAGAGAGAGAGAGAGAGAGAGAGAGAGAGAGAGAGAGAGAGAGAGAGAGAGAGAGAGAGAGGTGCCAAGTAACACATGCCATTATCCAAAATATAAATTCCATAATTTACAGAAAGTGAGGGCACTTGTGGGTGGAGAGTAGGCCTGGTACTTCTAATTGAAAAATGAAGATCTGTGAGTAAGCTAGCTGTACCTTATGTTTGACTTAGATGAGGTAGGCTATACCCACTATTATGCCACAAGATGGCAGTGCATTCAGTCTGAAATTACTGAAATGGTCTGGCTACTTAACACTGTTGAAGAAAACTGGGGGACTACATTCATCACAGGGTGAGGCAGTAATGCTGTGATTTTAAAGTAATGACTAACAAAACGCATTCGTTTGCAATAGCATTGATTACAAACATTTTGAAAGCTGAATGGTTACCACATTTTAACTGCAAGCTAAAGCTCACCCAAGGCCGATATGTGTTACGAAACTGTTGAAACTTGAATCATTGCCTGTCAGTCTATAGGTGAACTAACCTGAGGTCGTTTGCCCCTGGTCCATAAGCCTGTGTGGGGCGTATTTGTTCTACTGCAGTGGAAAAGGATTTCTGTTATTTGGCGTAAACCCTGCCGTGTAGCCAGTGTGTTATAGCCTGAATAACTGGATTACGTCAATCTCCAAAACAAATTTACTCGAACAAGATCACGGAAGTCAGTCAGCTGACTCGTTCGGATGACTTCTCAACGTTTACAGCATATAAAGGATCATATATTGGCTGCGAATAAGGTATGATTAATGTTTATATGAATACGTGTACAAACATGCGTCTTTTGGCCCAAAAAAAAATCCCTGAGGTTCAGCATGTGAACAGAAAATGCTGTTCAAGGCTAAACACATCAACCCCTAGCCTGTGCCAGTCTGTGTCTGAAATTCACCTCTGTTAAAGTCTCTCGAATTGCTTGTTTATTTAATTAATTATATCCTTGATAGTGTGCGGAAATGACCACGCCTCCGCCAAGCCCACTTTCAACGCATGTGCTCAACACAGGCCGGGGGGTCCCTGGGGCTGGTATGGCCCTCAGTCTGCATCGTCTGGACCCCTGCACTGAGAACTGGAACCTTCTCATCTCAGGGTATCACTTCAGGCTGTTAAGAAGTTAAGATTATTTAAGTAACTCATAAAAGCAACATGCAAACCCTTTTTTTTTTTTTTTTTTTGTTAGGGCAACCAATGATGATGGACGCTGCCCAGGCCTCATAACAAGAGAGGGTTTTATACCCGGAGTTTATAAGATGCGCTTTGAGACAGGGCAGTACTGGAAGGAGCTGGGAGAGAGTTGTTTTTACCCATATGTTGAGGTAAGAGTTCAAATTTAAGAAGCTTTGTGATATAGGCTACTATATTTTTAAAAAGTATGATTCTCCGTTTTGGAATGGCAAAGACTAGTGAAGACAAATGGTTTTAATCTTCTCCTGTTTATGGTTTTTTTTTTTTTCAGATAGTCTTTACAATAACGGATCATTCTCAGAAGTTCCATGTGCCACTTTTGCTCAGCCGGTTCTCGTACAGCACCTACAGAGGCAGCTAGAGGCCACAAGCCAAGTCTCCTGGATGTTGGCCTATTGGCCCGACCACACTTTGACATGGCCGAGTTCTATTGGAATCCTTTGGATGGTTGAAATTAAAAACCACTCGTAGTAGCTGACACTGTAGGCTTCCCAGCATGTGTTGAGATGAAATTGAGTAATAAAAAAAAGACTATGTTGTCTTAATGCCTGTAACATGTGACTCCACAAAACAGTCAGTCATATGGAATGTGTGTGCTAAAATGGTTGGTTTTTACATTATATGTCTACAATTTATAGTGTGAATACCTTTTGTGTGCTAGTCATCGCTTTTTATTGTTATTTTAATTAAAGCTATATCCTGCTCTTCCAAAATACAAAATAATAGTAATAATGATAATAACAAATTGCATCAGCACAGAAGATTTTTTTTTTTTTAATGCAATGGTACACTGTAAAAGACTGACGTTTCGATATTGATTACATCATCATCAGTCTTTTGCTGTGTCTTAAAAACTTCTGTGCTGCTACGGTATCTTCATTTTGATCAACTTGTCCCCTGCCGTGGATGCACCAGTTGTTTGCAGAAGTGCATGGATCTACTCCTTTTTTGAATTGCACAGTTATGGGACAAAACAAATCTGAAATGCAATTCAGTATGTTTGCCTGACCCCATCCATTCCACTCATTCTCATTTAGGCTATCTGAGATACTAGTCTAGCTCCTCTCAATGCATTTAGGCTTTTCCCTCAGCCATGCAGATTGTAGGGCCAATCAACAAAGGAGATGATGTTAGATTCAAAATTAAAAGTGGTTGTGGTCAAAGGTAGCAACACCTGCAGACAGGAAAAAATTGCTGTCGGAGAAATGTGTGGATTTATAGATTTTTTCCTGGATTTTTTTGTGTGGATTTTTTCCTGACTGCTAATGGGGTTCAATAGGCTATCAGTTTGTAGCCTAAAGGTTAGGCAAAGTAGGAAGTAATAGTAATCCCTGATCAGTGTCATTGGTTAAGTTGGACCAATGTGGTGGACACAGTTCAACAAGCTTACAGTAACAACAGCAAGCTTGTCAATGGATTGCAACCAGGATTCAGTTAAAAACTGAACATCCTAGTTGGCAGACTAAAAAATAAATTAGGATAGGCTACATGTTGACATACTGACTGACTTAAACACATAGGCTACAAATACTCCAACAACCGACTGATCATGTGTGGCTTGACTCTTGGCATCATATCTATTCGTATTTCATTAGTGGAAGAAATCTTACTGAAATCTTATCTGGTCGATACTGGACACAGTGAAATTTTATGCTCACTCAACTGCTGTTTGGTTTATCTGAAATTGATTGCCAAGACTAGGATACCCTTTTCTGTAGTCGATTACTACAGCCTGGATTTCAGTGTTCAGTGCCCAGCCCTGGCCCAGCCTTCCATCCCCGTGCTGTACAGAGACGCTGTCTTGTAAAGTAACTATTTGTTTATAAATTGCTCTGAAGTGCAACTGATATTTCTCTAAAATGGCAGACGACGAACTGGAAGCGATCCGACGGCAACGAATGGCTGAACTTCAGTCAAAACATGGGGTAAAGATTATTCTTTTTTTTAGCAAGCTAACATTAACGTACCCCCAGCCATATATGGAAATGCACATTTCATTCATGTTGGCAGAAAACACATGCTATAGGCCACTCCATTGTAAAACCATATCGATTTCAATACAACGTTTTACTGATATCCGTTTTAATCCTGGAGTTTTGACCGCTTCACTGTTACAACGTGGTTATTTTTTTGCGTGAAATGCGGCTAGCTGGCTGGGTTTATAGATCCAGGTTGCTAACTAGCTGGGAAAGGTAGCGTTAGCTCTATGATCTCACTGACAGTGTTACCATAAACATAGGCCCACATAATGGTGACCCACCATTTCCTTAGTGAGACACTTGTACAAGTTACATTTCTTGCATTCAACGTTTGTCTCTGTAAGATGGTCTTGAAAATGTATTGGAAATTACTATCACCAATAGGCTACATAAAATGACTCGCAGCATTCAGTCACTGAGTGGATGAAAATCATCTACACATTTTCACACTCTATGGACGTTTGTTATCAGTGCGAGGACTCATTGTTAAATGCAGTTGTTCCTTATAGGGTCTAGCATGGAATCCCATGGACCTGGTAAGATTAACACTGGACGTGTCTTGAAAGTGTGGGGACAGCAGATAGCCCAATTAATGGCTGCTTCATATTGTGACATGTTGTGACAGATCCTGTGGGACATTGTTTTAGGAAAAATGCTGAAAGTTTAAACACAATCTTAAAGCTTCTGTTTTATAGCGATATCTAACCTACCTTAGTGCATGATTGATCATATTTTGCCCAATGAATATGAATGGCCCATTTGGAGAATTTATCACCAGCAGTTGACATTATTAGTGCTAGTAACCTGTTGACTTGTAATTGAGTACCAACAAGCTGCTAACTTGGTCCAGTCACATGTAACCCTTTGTCTTGAGTAATGCATCTGTGTTAAATAATGCACACCCAGAGTTATACAGACCGCAGATTCCAGGGAAGGTGATGCTGCTACGCTGTTTGAGTGCAGAATGCAGTGCTGCTGTCAGCAGCACTGCTGCATGCTGCTTAGAATTGCTGTGTTGTCCTTACAGCAGGATGCATTGGCTGATGTGGCTATCTTGAACCACTGGAGTGGCTGTCAACTCACATACCATGTGTCCTTTCTCTCCCCAGAATTCATCTAATGATCAACAGGGACAGCAAGAGGCCCAGCAACGGTTAGTCAGAGCCTGTATTTACTGCACATCCAGTGTTGATAATATGTTTATTCCAAATATTCCAAATGCTGTTTTCCTAAGGACACACATTTGTATACAATCAGTCATATTGGAGTAGTTATCATGTTTATGTGTTTGTTTCATCAATCAAGTTGTTGATAACACATCTTGTGTTGCTCTGTAGGTTTTATGTTAATACGGTCAAGTGATGTTCATGCATGTTCTTCACAGGGAAGCAAATAAAAAGTGAAGATCCGCACACTGGAGCGCTACTGAGGAAGGGCCGCTAAGGCGCGATTACTGAGAAAATAAAAAAAAGAACTTTGGGAGCTCTGCGGTGTGCAGATTTTCACTTTTTCTTTGAACTGTATTTTTTTTATCCTACACCCAACTAATTTGAATTTGTGTGATTATGCTTTGTTTCTTCACAGGGAAGCAGACATGAGAAATTCCATATTGGCTCAAGTCCTAGAACAGTCTGCGAGAGCCAGATGTAAGTGTCAAAATCACTGCCTGGAGACGGTAGTGGCTGCAGGCAATCTTGTGTTCTTTTTTTGTATTTCAACATATGGCCACTAGATGGTGCTGTTTGAACAAAAACAGGTTTACAATCAGCCTGTAAAGAAGTTCACCATAGATCCTTCATTACTCCTCTCTAACCCTCTCTCACTATTCATTAACTAGTGAAATTGTAGTTAATCACAGAATAGTTCAACCAATGAAACAGACTGTACCAGGTGACTGATTTTTCACTTGGGTGGTTTAGCCTAATTTGGCAATGCTAGCCATTTAGTTTAATAGTATAAAAAAACACCATTTCTCATTAGAACTAAGAAACTTTCCTTTTGCATTTTTTTATTCTGAGCGTATTCGTAATATCTAACATAATATTATCAATGTGTTATCCATTGTCTGTTTTCAGTAAGTAATCTGGCTCTTGTGAAGCCAGACAAGGCCAAAGCAGTGGAGAACTACCTTATACAGATGGGTCGCATGGGACAGCTTGGCGGAAAGGTTAGTCATTTTTGTATAGTTTTGATATCTTTGAAATTATTTGCTTTTGTCTGTCTGCAGTCGTCTTCAAAAGTATTTTGTTGTTAGATTTCAGAATCTGGATTGATAGAGATTCTTGAAAAAGTCAGTCAGCAAACAGATAAAAAGACAACTGTGAAGGTAAGTGTTACTTTGCACACAAGCCATGTTCTTCTGTTCATCAGTGTTCATTCATCTGTATTATCTGTGTCCAGCTTTGTGAAATTAATCTTTAATGACATAAGAGCATCATACACTACTCACAAAAAGTTACATTCTGATATAAAAGGGATATTTGGCTTTCAGGTGAAATTTATGGAAAATGTAAAAAAGTTTTATGCTGCAGTGGTATTATATCATGAAAGCAGGGCATTTAAGTAGAAGCGTAGAATGGTGATTTCCTCATCTCAAACAATTTAGGAAACAAAGGCCAACAAATTTCACCCGAGAGCCGAATATCTCTGATTTTTTGTGAGATATGAGTGTTTGTCAGTAAAGCCCAATTCACACCAAAGATTCCCGACGCGACGAGACTGAGTTGCAGCGGTGTGAATTAGAAGTTGCACGTAGTTGCAACCAGTCGCAAGCCGTCGCAGAGCATTAAAGGGATAGTTCGGATTTTAAGACACGAAGTTGTATGGGTTCCCTGTCAGCAACGTAGTGCATCAGCACTGACTTACCCCCGACAGCGTCCTGTGAGCCGAGATCCAGCCGGTTTTAGATCGTTTTTGATGCTGAAGAAAGTAGTCCGGCAAGTTTCTGGGGTCACGAAAGTAAAGTGTTTTTCTTCTCAAAACCATATGCGTTCAACAGAGTGATATATTTGCACCACAAAAACGTTGTCCAGGAAAAATTCAAACCTCGTTATCACTTACTTATTTTTCGCGATTCCTATCACTGCGCGCTACTGACAGCTGGACAACGTTTTTGTGGTGCAAATATATCACTCTGTTGAACGCATATGGTTTTGAGAAGAAAAACACTTTACTTTCGTGACCCCAGAAACTTGCTGAAGAAAATAGTCCGGCATCAAAAACGATCAAAAACCGGCTGGATCTCGGCTCACAGGACGCTGTCGGGGGTAAGTCAGTGCTGATGCACTACGTTGCTGACAGGGAACCCATACAACTTCGTGTCTTAAAATCCGAACTATCCCTTTAAACACGTTGAGTCGCAGTCGCATGGTTTTAGAACATCGCAGCTCGTCTCGTCGGGACGCTTTGGTCTGAACCCTACTTAACATAACATACATCGGTGTCAGATTGCCACTGTTATCTTGCGCTACAGACTTCACCTAAAGCTGATAATCACCTAAAGTGATGTTAAAGCTGAAATCATCTAAGTCGCTTGTCCTGACTCTTGTCTTCCAGTTCAACAGACGGAGGGTGATGGACTCAGATGAAGACGACGATGATTGAACAAAGCCAAATTATCTCCCTGGTGGGAGAGGTACTAGTTAGCAATGTTCAAAGATGGCTGTCTGTGACCTGCCTAATGCTTGTTTTGAAGAGCATCGTTTTGGACAGACTACCACACCCACCAGAGCACCGCAACAGGACAACGATTTTATTTGTGTAACTCACTCACTCATTTTCTCACCATGCCTGACAATTGATTTCCTTTCTGTCACAAGAGGCGAGGCAAAATGCAGTCTTGTTTCTGCAATTCTGCATCTATATTTCTCCGATAGACTCTTTCAGGGATGCAGTAGACCATTCGGAATTAGCGTTGTACTGGAAGATACCATGGTATCAATTACTACATGTTGTTTTTGTTTTCCTTTTTTTCTGCTATCGTATCTGCTACAGTTTACATAATAAAAAGCCTTAAACATGTTCAAAAGAAGAAGTATAATTTCATCTTTCAAGACTTGATTCATATTACTGTCATGTGCATTTAAGAATCTATAAGGGACTGGGCATTTATGAGTAGTGTTAGTATTTAATTGGTTATTCTAATCAAATTTCATTCATACTGTACACATGTATATACAGTCTGGTGTTTCTGTTGGGTTATGCTGCATATTATAAACATGAGAGTTCGGTGCACCAGTTGGTTTATAGGGCAGCTAATAAGGAATTCAATTGACTTTACTGCCATCGGTTACGTTTCATGTCGTATTGCTTTATTTGTCTTCATAGGTGGGTAAAAAGAGACCATCCACTTATTTAGCCTTCCCATAATCTTTCCAAATTTTCGTATGAGCATGGTCTGACCTCAATGATTGGCTATCGACTGGAAATGAGACGGCCTACTTCAATTTCATTGGTAAACACGTCACCCGTGTGTTTTACACTATCCAATCACGAGGCGTTTTCCTCTAGGCTCTGTGTACGCTTTGACGGCGTGCGCATGGAGTGACTGACTGACCTACCCAAGGAACATAATCGCTGTATTTTTGAGAGACTGTGACATTGCTAGCTAACATCTGAGATTTTCTGCCATCATGCCGGAGGACAGCAGTCACAAACCTACTATGGTCACTTGTACGGCACCTGTGAACATCGCCGTAATCAAATACTGTAAGTGATTCCTGGTATCCTAGTTAGCTTGCTAGCTGGCTAACGTTTAAATAATATCCGTTGCTGCTCTCGTCCTTAAATTAACTAACTTATCATTGCATAATTATGGAGGACATTAACCTAACAAGTTGACTACATGTTTGCAAATGTAAAAAAAAGTTGAATTAAACACTTTGTAGAACTACAGTAGACATATTCACATGAACTAGGTCCATGTTTACTTGTGCAAACACACTACTTCACAGTAATGACTAGTGTGCCCATTTATATGCTTATAATGTCTACTTTAATTCTGTTAGGGGGCAAGAGGGATAAGGATCTTATTTTGCCAGTGAACTCTTCGCTCAGCGTCACTCTTCACCAAGACCAGGTAACCTAAATCTAAGCACATCATGTAATCCTAAAGTTGTAAACATGGGTCTCAGCTGTTTCCAACCTGCCATGTTTCTATTGATCCTGTGGAAGAGCAGTGGCTGCAACTTCAGACAGTTATTTGTGTGCAATTTTGATATATTATCCAGAAGCACTTCCAAGATTTAGCATGTGCAGCCTATTCAACTGCGATATTATGGACCTAAAACTCAGATTTGTAATAAGGTTCCATGAAGAACAGAAATAGAATCTCAGCTAGTATCTGAGCTAAGGGGTAAAATATCCTGTCAGTCAGATGAGCTTGAGATTAATGAGTTGGGAACTGCTGAAAGTGTATTTAGGAGATTTAAATTAAGATTTAGGAGCTTCCATAACTTTCATGTTTGTAAATTTGAAATCTGATTTCCGCAGCTCAAAACCACAACTACCGTTGCCTACTGTAGAGACTTTGAAGAGGATCGCATTTGGCTAAATGGCAAAGAGGAGGATATCAACCAGCCCAGACTCCAGTCGTGTCTCAGAGAAAGTGGGTAACGTTAACCACGTTCATTGTTTTACATTGCAACTATAAGTCAACCGATTTTCTCGCTCACCTCATGTGGTTTCCTCTGTTACCAGTACGAAGAATGGCCCGGAAGAGACGAAGTGACAAGGACTCTACTAGTGATGTGTCTGCATTATCTTACAAAGTCCATATCTGTTCCAGTAATAATTTCCCTACAGCGGCTGGTCTGGCATCATCTGCTGCTGGCTATGCCTGTCTAGGTAAGCTAAACAATTCTCACATGGATCCTTCCACTGTATTGCTAATATTGTTTATTATGTTGTGAATGTTATGTTCACAACATAATAAAGAATATGTTTATGTTGTGAATGTTCTTGAATTTCCCCTGGGGGATCAATAAAGTATCTATCTATCTATCTATCTATCTGAATTGCAAATATGTCAGGTCCTCACTTCGCTTGACTACCTCTCATGTTTATGTGTACGTCCTTTTCCCAGTGTACACGCTGGCGCGGTTATTTGGAGTGGAGGGAGAGTTGTCCTGCGTGGCCAGGCAGGGCTCGGGCAGTGCCTGCAGGAGCATGTACGGAGGCTTTGTCCAGTGGAAGATGGGAGAGAAGGCCGATGGGAAGGACAGCCTGGCGGAGCAGGTGGAGCCTGAGAGCCACTGGCCGGAACTTAGAGTGCTGGTCTTGGTGGTGAGTTAGCCCAGAAGCACCTATTGTGATACTGGTGTCACAGGCTAATTCGGCGCGCTGACAGGGGAGTTACACCATGCGCGTAACTGAAGCGTTCCGTTCGCGACGCGTAAAATCCATTTTAAAAGACTAGGTCTATTTTTTTTTTAACGTACGTGCCACTGTTGCATCTGGTGTAGCTACTTACATTGATAATAGTGATTATTAACTGCTGCAACATACGCTTCACAAACGGAATGCTTCAGTTACGCGCCTGGTGTAGCTGCCCTGTGAGAAGTTCCCAATAAAGTTTAACCCCATATCTTTCATTTGGGTGTGGGCTGTTATATGTGATTGAGAGCAAAAGAATCGACTGGTATTTCATTGTTGCTGCTTAGGTGAGTGCGGAGAGGAAGCCTGTCGGGAGCACCTCAGGCATGCAAACCAGTGTGGAGACAAGCAAGCTTTTAAAGGTATCTTCATTTGACTGGTATTGTATATTAAATGTATATATTAAATGTGTATTTAGGCTCTGCTAAATACAACAGCCATAACCACAACCACGCCATGACCATATTACACTTCAGATTGGCTCTGCTGGATGCATTCTGTCCCATTTGACATAAGAAGTTTAAATGTTGGTGACGTGTTCCAAGTTGGTTACATGTTGAGATAAATGAAGTGCTTAGAGATGCTGATCCCCTGACCTCCCAATGTCCTCTAGTATCGGGCAGACAGTGTTGTGCCTGGGAGGATGGATGAAATGATCAATGCCATCCAGAGGAAGGACTTTGCCGCTTTTGCGGAACTGACCATGAAGGACAGCAACCAGTTCCACGCCACCTGCCTGGACACGTACCCTCCTATTTTCTACCTCAACGACGTGTCCCGAAGAGTCATTAACCTCGTCCACCGCTACAATAGCCATTATGGAGAGACAAGGGTTAGTGCTGCTGAATTACAAACTGATCCTATAACATTTAGCTTTTGTTCTCTACACTGTCTGTGTGTGTCTTGTCTTGTGTCTTGTCTTGAACAGAATCGCTCTTATCGCCTATAGGATCCTGCAGTGTGCAGAAATGCTGCTCTCTGCTTCTTTTTGTTTGTTGGTCACAAATGTTGCACAGGCACTACAAAATATTACACTTATTATCAATGTATTACCATTTATTTACAGTATATACTTCCATTTGTTGATGTTGCTTTGCACATGCCATTGCATGTACTTACCTTGGCCGGGTTTCCCAAAATCGTTAAGAAGCTCTTAAGTCCTAAGAACTTCTTAGGAGCGTTCTTAGAACATTCTTACAACGCTCCTAAGAAGTTCTTAGCACTTAAGAGCTTCTTAACAATTTTGGGAAACACGGCCCTTTACTTTATATACTATACCTTTACTGGGCCCATAGTACCTTTACTATATAGAACATAGTTGGTACATGTTACAGCTTAGAATACACTGACACCAGAGAAGTGTGTTTGATGATGGCAGAGAGGGTTAAAGCAGAGCGAGAGGCGCAAACGTGCGACAATTTCTGCACTCTGTTTTCGCAAAGGGGAGGGGGGCGAAATCCCCCTTTAAGCAGACCTAGAAAGTGACGTTACATTTGAACTGAACTGCTTCCCGATCGATATCCCACTATGACGTCTTTGCTTAAGCAGACAGGAACTGTTCGAATTTTGCTTCCGTAGAGATGCATTATGTTGCTCTATCTTGTCAGTAGTGAAGGATCTTTGATGATGGTGCAGTGACAGTCGAGGTTTACATCACAGGTACACATTTTACATGTAGAAAACCATGTTCATTTCTTAAATATATTTGTTACTGAAATGCATAGTTAGAAGGCAGTATGGGAGGCCATACATATTAGCTCAGTATAGGAGTAGCGTGTTTCAGCGAGTTACAGTGTATCCAAAACTGAATTCCGCAAGTGAACCAAATGGGGATGTGAAACCACAAGGTGTTTTAAGGGTTTATTCAAATACAAGGGGAACCGAAAAATGCTCTCTGATACAAGGGCATCAAGTAATGTATGTAAATTAAGGAATGGATATAGCTACTTGATTAATATGATGCATACAGACTGTATCGGTCAAAGGCCTTTATTTACATTAAATGGAAAACTGACTCTGTTTCAAAAACATTTGGTCAGGGAACCCCATTTTTCATTTAGTTGTTTATTTCTCATGTCTCCACTAGGTGGCATACACATTTGATGCAGGCCCAAACGCAGTCATCTACACCTTGCAGGATCATGTATCAGAATTTGTTCAAGTGGTTCGGCATTTCTTCCCGTCGGAGACCAATGGCGGACAGTAGGTCTTCTCTGTAATATTATATAACTCTGCTGTAATCGCTAGCTGAAGGTCATGTCATTTAAGCATGTGAGCTATAGTAAGTGAACCCACAGTAATGTTTTTACAGCAGGGTGTAGTCAAAAATGTCACACAATGAGTGATTTGATATGCTAGCTATTTTTTTTACCAATGCCAAGTCACTGAGTGTTTGTGTTTCGAATCAAGATCTACAGCCTCTGATACGTTAGATTCCAATACATATTGCTGTTAGAGGCAATATGTATTGGAGTGGCAATATATTGAGTGAAGTATTTTCATGGCTAAAAGTTACATTGTTTATGTTTATTCATCTTCTGACACGTCCTTGGCTTTGATCAGTAGCTACTTGTTGGTAGAGTAGAATGAGAAATGAGACATGTTTTCTCTGAGCCTGCTGGTGACACTTTGTTACTGCTTGCAGGTTTCTCAAAGGCCTCCCAGTAGCTTCCACCACAGTTTCGGATGAACTGAAGAATGCCATTGGGATGGAGCCCCTGCCCAAAGGAATCAGCTACATCATCAACACAAAGGTACAGTGGGCTTTAGCATAAGTCAAGTGCATATCTAGCCTTGTAGCTGCTAGATCCATAATGCAATTGCACTGTTGTTCAGCTAGGCTCAGTCTGTTGTATTTTAAACAAGTGATAAAGAGGGAGCTGATGGAAACACTGTATGTCCTGTTATATCAGTTTTCTGTGCTGTATTACATACTCTATGCAAATGATTTAGTCAATTATTGTATTATTATACTTCTATCACCTAGGCTGGCCCTGGACCACGCATTGAGAAAGACTCAAGTCTACATCTTCTGCGCCCCGATGGACTGCCTAAGGACACTGTCTAAGTTAGAAAGCCTACAGTATGACTTATGGCAATACTGCCTCTGCAATTGAATTAGTGTTAAAACCACGACACAACAACCTAATGCAATACATCTATTTTATATAATTGAACATTCTATTCTATATTATTTGTTAGCATTCACTTTAAAGCTAACATCACGACTCTTGAATTACACGACTATCAGAGTCATTGGATCACTGCACAGAGGTTATATGTTGACGAAATTCTGTGTTATAGTTCTGTTTACCATTGAGTTAGTGCATAACACATTATGACTTTGGCAAGGAATTGCCCCTTACAATTTGGACACTTATAATGTATGAGGAATTGTTGTTTCTTGTAATGAGCTTTCCCATATTTGTAGTTCACATTCCTATGATGTCTTTGTGATACACAGTGCTGTGCAAAAGTCTTTGCCACCATACATGTTTTGCTTCAGCAATGCCATAAGGACATTAGGTTTTTTTTTTTATTTTTTTTTTTTTATCTCACTCTGTATTAGAATATAACAAGACACAGGCAATATGTAGACCGTATTTAAAAACACATGAAATGTAGTTTTTGTTCTGATTCCAGTCCAATTTCAGTCTCCATTGCCACCATTGGAGTTGTTGTTTTAGTAGAGTTAAATAATCAGTTTTAGTAGAGTTAAATAATCAAATCACGCAAGGGGGAAGCTGTTGACATTCCCCACACAGGCTGCTGATGGGCATGTCTAGCCTGTCAGATGTTGCTGGTAGATTCCGCTGTGTTGGGGGCAGAGGTGTAAAAGTCCAGCACCAGAAAATCCTGCCACTAAGCCAGCTGATCAACGACTCCCCAGTCAGGTAGATGAGCTAATTAGTGACATCACCCGTGTTGAGTGCAAAGGTAGAACCGATGCATAATGGGGCTTTTACTTTCTGAAGCCGGACTTTTATACTTCTGGATGGGGGTCTCGAGATCAACTACTGACCCAAAAGCTGACCTTGCAGTGTCAATAGCGTCTCAGCAGGGCGCAATGAGGAGGGGCCATCTCATGACATGAGGTGCTTCTCAACAAGCCTCCTCGATCCTCGATCCTCGAGGGGCGTTCCCACTGATCTATAACTAACACTGGATAGGCTATCCCATTGTTTTCGCCCCATCATTCTTTATGTCGATCAGTGAGGATCGAGGCCCGAGGAGCGTGGGAGGACGTATAAAAGCCCAAATGAGAGGCACCTGTGGTGTACGTCACGGTTACCCTCTTCATTGTACGCCACGTTGGGAATACTGCCTCAGTTTACCTCAGCGAGATTCTTTTTTATAGAATCCTCTGGCCGTGCCTTTCCCACATCGGCTAAACAATGAACTATTCCAGCTGTAGGTTTTCAATGAGGTATTTGATCTGTAAAATAGACCTCATAAACAAATACGCAGTTTTAAAATGGTGCTGAGTCAAGTGATGGTGAGTGGTGATGGTGAATCACAATGTATGTCTACTGTCAGAATGTAATGCAGAATGAATCTGGAATATTGAAGCCAGGCCATTATGTAAATGTGTAGACATTATCAAAACCCTGAAATAGACAATTTTAATAACTTTATATCTGCTTATTAAATGGTTGATACCAGATACCAACACCTCAAGGACAATTAAAAAATGAGTCCGTGTGATTTCCGAGTTTTGTATATCTGGTCTTTCAGGACTGTTTATATCTGGACACTTGGGTTGAATTAATAATTTTCAAAGCAGGCTATCTACAGGATCTGTGTCATTTATTAAAGAAGTGTTCCATGAAATAATTGTGTTATGTTTAAAGTATGTTCATTATGCTCTTTGTATTAAAGTATATTTTGAATCAGGCTTCAGTCCTTTAAACAATTTTAGGATTCCATGTGGTTGTATTTTTGTAACAATAAAAACAGTGCTGAACTTACAGTGACATTTGTAGAATGTAGAATAGCAGCATTTTTATTTATTTTTCTCAAAATGTTAAATAGGCCTACAGATTTTTTTTTTTTTTTACTCTGCTTTATTAAAGACATAATGCAACTATACAAACGAATTAGAGAATAAGAAAATGTGAAACATAGGCTACAGTTGCACAAAACAAAGAGAATAAATAATAAGTAAATACATTAACAGACAAAAAGACAAAACACAGTTATGAGAAAATACAAGCACATTATTGTAATGTGAAATACAGAGAATAACCATGACTGGACTAACGACTGGAATTTAGGCTGGGTACGAAGCCTACACGCCTTGGTACAGAGTAGATACAACTTATGCAAAAAAGAAGGAAGTGACGGCGCTCGAGGGTTTGGTTTACTATTGTCGCTACTCCCACCTTTGTTTTCGCTACTTAAGACTCAGAAAGACACTATGGTTTTAGAAGTGACAGGCACGACCCAAGAGGGACACTTATAGCCGGTGTTGTATTGCAGTTCTCTGATCTCCGAAACAATGGGGAAGATTGAATGGGCAATGTGGGCAAATGAGCAAGCCCTGGCGGCTGGACTAAGTAAGTGGGGAAACTTTATTTATCTAAAACTTCTCTAAACCTGTTATTTGCTTTTACTTTTGACAACCTGTCATTATCTGAGCTATGAGATGCAAATGGTATAGGCTGAGGATAATCATAAGAAATCCGTTTCTAAAGGAGTCCTAAATGTGAAAACCAAAAGTTCGATTCCTGAGACGGATGTCTGGTTCTGGCAAACTTATGACAACATTCCCATGCGGCACGAGATAAATCTGAATGCACTCAGATTTATCTTCACGTTCTTTAGCATTTATTATTTATGACTGGTGATGCATTGGATAATATACCCTACTCACTTCCTCTTCTCCTACATTAATGAGAAACTTTAGTCAAGAGTTTGCAGTATGCTAACTGTTGCCACATTAATGGGTCACTTTACTTCCCTGTTCTAGTTTACCTCGTTGGTGGCATTGTGGGGGTGGCTGGACAGTTCAGAGGATGGGAGTTCGCCGCTTTTGGAATGTATCCTTTGCATTGTGACTGTACAGACACATGAATACATTTTAATTCAGCGCAACACCTGCATACCAAGTGCAGGGTTTGAACCTATGGTTTATTACCTTAATGTGATTAATCCAGTCACTTATGTGATTTAACCACTTATTTCATTCATTACAGTGATAATAATTTATTGTAGGCCTACTACATGTAAATTATAGGCCAAACACACTGCTCATCATGCAACACAGTATTTAAAAATGAGCTTAGCTAAACTTTCTCTAAAATGAGGTTGATATTACCCCAGCAAACCCCTTGACAATAGAAACTTAGTGCTGCTGGGTCTTTTGTTTGTCTTTTGGAATACCCCCGGAGTAAAAGGAATAAGGGCACCAGTATGGCAAGAACGTGAGTGAAACCTGTTTTCTCTATTGTGCAATTTACTGAATGTAAACAGATTTTGGGCCTGTGTGAAATCAGCTATTACAAACGAAAGTGTACGTGCATTTGTAGAGATTTTTGACTGCTGTGTAATTGTATGTTTCTCAGGGGACAGTACTGTTTCACAGTCTGTGTGAAAGCCTTTGGCCCCCTGACACGGAACTATTATGTCAGAGCATTTCTCCATGCTGCGTGAGTAAACCTTTTCTTTTGTTATGAAGTTAGTCAGGCAACATTCTTTCCTTACACTCCTGCCTTTGTCTTGTGCCCTCATTTGACAACGATCAATTTTACTTCCTCAAAGACACAATGTAAAGTGCTGGTCTGTTGCTTCTTACTTCATCACTGTCAACTGTGTGTCTTAAAGCACAAGTCATTGCGATTCATTTTGGAAGCAGACTAAAGTCTTCCATGCTGTTATCTTCTTCTCAGACTCGCTGTTCCTGGTGGCTTCATGCTGGCCACTGTCTTGGGGTGTGTCTGTCTGGGAATAGCAAGCCTCATTTACCTATCAGTAAGTATGACGATGAAGTACCATTTCCAAAGTATTTTTTATTTCCCTGTGAACTCAGATAATAGATATCTTATCTGACTGAAATTATCAGTATAATCTCAGGTGGAGAAAACTTCTACCCATGACAGATTCAGTAATAAGGAAGTGAAACCCAAGAGCAACATGATGGTTCTCACGTCTTATATTTCCTTGCAGTAAACGATGACCTAAAAACAGAAATATGTTGGTTACAATTTCATGATGAACTTTGTATTTTGTTTCAATTCATTTTCTATAGCATTTGTACCAGAAACAGATATGGGAAATTAAGCATATAAACATTTAGAATATAGACCTTTGTCATTTATGAGTCCTCTGCTTTATAGGCAGCTATCCATGGGGAGCACTGGGAGCCGATCCTGCCCAGGACTGAGTCGCGTGCACCAATGGGAGACAGTGTAAAGAAACCCCCTCAGAACCCTCCACCCCGGCCACCTATGGAGCTCCGCAGGAAAAGGATGGAAGACCTGGAGGGTGCTGCGTATGTGAACCCTATAGCTGTCACTGCTAATGAATTCTAACCACTGTTGCCACCTGTCGCCAAAGAGCTGCTAGGTTTGATTCAAACTAACAGCATTTATAAGGAGATACAGATGGACATAAACAACTGTAGAGGGATTGAACTGTGCCTTACATCAACAACATCCAACTCAAGGCTTCTGGCGGAGAGAAGTGAAAAGGTTGATGGCATTTTCAAAAGAATCTTATTGGCATTCTGAGGATATGCAATGCATATTTTCAAGTCTGGTTTATTGTTCACATAGCAAATAATAACACTTTCTATATATTTTTTAAACTTACTATGTGCATTTACAACTCATTTTAGATACATATTTGTTGTACACTCCATAAGATTACATTTTATTTGCTACCCAATGCTTCACATGAATTACAGTTTAAATGGAGGTGGCAGTGGTAGCCATATGTTTTCCTCGTATTTAGAATGAATATGTAGTTTACTTGTGCTTTGCCACAATACCAGCTTTACTTGATGACATCACAGATAGCAGTTGGACTGTAGGTTGTGGGATCCAGCTGTCTGATAACAAGGGTCATGGAACATATGCTCCAAGGAGCTTAAAAGATAATTTATTTGAATGGTCTAATGTTACTGTTTTAGGTATTCCATTTGTACTGTATGCTCATTCTGTTTTGATGGTGAAGAAAACAAGTTTGTTATATGCTAATGGTATTTGAGAATAAATCACCATCAGGTCCTAGTCTGAAATTAAAATGTGTGTTTTAGTTGCCCCTTGACATTAGTTGCATAATAATATTTCACTGTAAAAGCCAAAGTGCATTTTTGTATGTGAACATCTCAGAATTTTCTGCAATGTATTTGTTACTCAATGGTTGTGGGATTTCTCTGACACTTCCTCTTTTATAGGCGTATTACGCATACACACATGTTGCACTGTTGTAAGTTGGGGAATTTTTAACTTCTTTTAATACTCACATCCCTTTGCAAGAATAGCCAACATTGGCTCTGTAAACAAACGAAAGTGAACTTCAAAAGGAACTAATCGAGTTCTAACAATCATATTTTTTCTTTTTCTTTTTAACTTCCCTGTAGTGATGACATCATTCTTTGGCATCAGATTAACTGACCTTTTAGAGAGGAATGTTCAGATAAAAATGAGAATTACGTCCCTATTGAATGCCATTTGTTCTGAACAAACAGCTCCCAAATGACTGACATTATTCTGTCCTTTCACATTAACTCAGAGACCTACTGGACCGTCCTTACTTTTGTGTAGAATATGCTGTTCTACTGTTGTTTACTTTTAGAGAGTGCTTTACATCATAGTCCATTATTTTTGTGTTTCTTCCGGGTGTCAAAAAACGAAACATAAACAAGCCAAAAATATTGAGGCTTACTGGATAACATATTGGATTGCACAACACTGTATATGGGCCTGGTGAAAAATGCACACATTTTTAATAAGTTCTCTTCACTGTGGGTTGCTACAGTATGGAACAGTATTTAACACTGTTTGAGTTTACTGCCCCTATGTGATGGAGTTTAGTATTGCTGCTGTTCTAAATCACGGCTGACCATGCACCACATCTTTGATCTCCAAAAATAAATTGCAGTGTTGCAGCAACATACATAAATCAATTTCAAATTGATTTCAATTATCAAATGTACAATGTGCATTGAAGATAAGTCTCCTCTTCTGTCACATAGAATGTCTCTGTATTGTTATTGTAGTATGCAGGCATGATCTCCTATAGCAGTCCTTTAGTCAGTCCTTTAAACAGTCGAGTTGAAGCCCACAATTGAAAACACTCTGCTGTCTGACCAGCTCTGACCAGAACCAGCCTTCTCAGCTTCTTCAGTTTCTTATGATCACTGTTCTGATGCTGCTGACCCAATAGATGATGGCTACCACTTAATTTACTTACCACAAAACGTATAGGCTACTTACTGCCATTGCTACACACTTCAAAGGATCTAAGTTTCCTTATAAGAAGGAGGTACTTAGAAAGCCAGCCAGTCTCAAACTGCATACTTCTGTCAGTAGGCTACATTGCTATTGTGCACTGAGTGCTTACATCTGTAGTGCCGACTTTTCAATGGTTATTGTCCAAATATCTGCACTATTTGAAGTGTGCGGGGTGGTTTGAGATACAGACACATTGTTAGGCCTAATGGCTCCACCTCTTCTCCTAGGATGGAAATGGGGTTGAATCTTAGTCTTGGACCTATTATACTCCACCAAAGCCATCGATATCTCATGAGATATCGATGGCTTTGTACTCCACTACCTCCTTAGTTCTGGTCACATTTGAGAGCCTATAGTCCTACGCTTCATCACACCACAAAGCTGCCCACTAGGTCTCATGGTGCCCACTCTCCAACACTGACACGCCTTACAACTAGTCACTGATATGATGATTCTCACTGGAAGTGTGAGATATAAACAGTGTGAAGAGGAAAGGTGTAAATTCAGTCCCCTGCACTGCTCCTTTGCTAACCACCTGCTCAGACCTCATCCCCTCAGTCACATAAACTGTGATCTACAGTAACTGTCAGGTGACCAGGAGATTGTGGAGGAATCTAGACTGACCTGTATCCTTTAGGCTAGATCATGTTAAAGGCTAAAGGAATCTGGAAATATGACCCACTCAGTGCTGCTGCATGAGTGAAGCTGTTACTGTTGATGGCATACAGTAGGTTCTCTTCCTCCTGCATAGCGCCCCCCTCAGGCCACTGGTGATATCAGGGCTTTTGGGGGAGGCATAGTAGCTTAATTGTCCTGGTGAGTAAAAGTCAATACAGAAGAATCAAATGCTCTCTTATGAAGTCAGTCATAGAACCATGTTGTAATCCCAATCTGTGGCCTCAAAACACCTCTCGTGCCAGTCTCAAGTCAGGCTTATTTATGTGGGGGGTAGTAGAATCATGTAATGATTCTATTATCCTATTTTAGCAGAGAGCATTTGGAGACTGGATTTAGAGCACAAAGAAGGAGTCGTGCTAGGGTTTTTACTTTTGAAAATAAAAAAAATATCACTGTAACTTTAAAATAAGTTTGGAGGATGAAGTGACGTCATTTCCTTTAAAAGTGAAAGAGTTTCCTCTTCAACGTCCAATCAGGTTTGTCTTACTGTCGTGGCCAAGCTTGCTGCCATAGCTCCATGTCAGCTACTGAGTCCCAGCTGTGTGGACAGCTATCACCACACCATGTCGACTCGTGCTTTGCGGAGACTCAAAGGCAAACAGAGGGGACAGGAGGAACTGAGCATCGAAGATCTTAAATTGAACGAAGCACAAACAGCAGAATTGCCAGAGGAGGAGGAGGAGGAGGAGGAGGAGAATGAGCAGTGTGAAGCTGTCTTGCAGCCTGCTAAGAAGAACAACCGGAAAGCTAAGAAAAACAAAGCCCAGAAAAACATCAGTAATATTTATGAACTGGCAAGTTATCTTAAAGTTCTTCTTTATCCATGCCAACATAGTGTCAGATCATTATAGCAAAGATGTCGTCTGTGCTACTGTCACTGTCAACTCACAACTTCTGGTTAGCCTTCTTGCTAACTATTAGCTATTCTAGGCTAGCTGACAGTGAGCTAGTAATCTGTAATGTTACGTCAACGGACTGGTATGTTAGTGTAACTAAAAGGTTTACAACACGCACGTTTGTTAGCTGTAAAAGTAATTGATAGGTGTATGGATAGCAAATATAACATATCCATGCCTCTGTGTATTACTGTAACACTTTCCTGTATTTGTCACATATGTATTCTTTGATAAAAACTTGATGTGTAACGCTACGCCATCCGATGCACAACTGCTTGCAGATAGGCGATGCTGACAACGAGGTGGAGAAAGGTCTGACTGATGAGGACAGTGGGGTCAAACAACAAGTAGAACCCGAAGTGTCTAAAAATGAAACAGATGAGAGAGATAAACAACTCACAGAAGTAAGCTAGTCTACATGCCAATGAATGCCCCTACTATTGATTTTGTTAAGTCGTTGGTTGTCATATACAGTGGTATTGTATTTTGTAGCCTATGTGCTTTTTGACTTCAATAATTAATCATATTGCTACTGGGTCTGTTAGCTTTGGTGATATAACATAGCTACTACACAAACACCTGGAACAGAATTTGCATGTCCAGACTATCTTCGTGAAAAGATTCTGAAGGAACAATAACAAGCTTACATTAGAGCGTCTCACTTACTTCTTACTGTGTTTATCAGAACAACGATGGTGAGGTGACCAAAAAGAAAAAGAAGAAAAAGAAAAAGAAGAAAGCCCCGACTGCAGAGCCTCAGGTGAAGATGTGGTGCCCTCGCTTTTACCGTCTCACAAAGTTTGCTGTGTCTGTTTTTTTTCTGGTCTGCATGACACTGATCACTCTGCATCACAGGAGGATGGAGCCGGAGATGATATCGATGCAATCCTGGAGACCATCGAGAAGACGAATGGGCTCTCCCATCAGAATGATGACGGGGTCGCGTTCGACAGCAGGCCTGTACTGTATGTGGAGCATCGGTGAGTGAGTGAACCCACGTGAGGCCAACGCCTAGTAGCAGTGACATTCGTGTCTATGGAATTACCGCTCAAGACATAGAACAATTTTAAAAACATAGGACTGTGCTCTGTTAAAAGTTATGGAGCTCTAAACTTTGGCGTCACTTGATGCTCGTCATATGCTGCCAGTGGGCATTGGCATTTATACTGACTGGTAAATGTGCAATTAGAAAGAATGGGGCAGTTATGTAGAAATATTCACAGTTCCTTGAAATCAAAATAGACTTCTCGGAGTTTGTAATTACACAATAAGCCCCACGGCACTGTTGTTTACAGTCATTTTTAGAACCGCTTAGAGGAATTGTTGCACACAACGTGATTCAGGTTCAAATTCAGATTCTGAATGTATTCAACCCCAGTTTGGGTTTGTATGGCTCCCTGGCTACAGTGTGACTGAACTATTCCAAATGCCTCTGCTTTGTCTTAGGAATCTGAATCCTGAAACAGAGCTGAAAAGGTATTTTGGAGCCAGAGCTGTTCTAGGAGACCAAAGGTTGGTCAATTATTTAATCATTTATTACTTTTCAGTAATATGGTCCATTGTTAAGTCAGTATTTATTTATTATGTGTTCGCTGATTGTCTTCCTGCTCTTGTAAAAGACCCAGGCAAAGACAGAGGCAGTTTCACAGAAGCACCTGGATGACGTTCCCCAAAGACACCTGGCCCCGCTTCAGCAAACCAGGTGAGCTCCATAAATGGAGGAATCATGTTGACATTTTCTGTATCAGGCACAGTGAGCATTGGCTGAGTCTTAAGCCCTTTTTTGACTGAAAGCCGGCTCATCCGCGGCTAGGTGTAACTGGACATAGACATTTCCCTCCCTGTACTTGGCTTGTACTGTTGCTTAAACACCCCAGAGGTCATACTCCCATACACCACTCCCATGAGTTGGGAACACTTTCAGGACTTTTATACAGTGTCTCATTGAGGCCTAGTAGAGCTGTTTTGGACAAGTACTGTAGTTGGTTGAATTTGCCAGCAGCACACACTACAGGGCCTGCACACCCGAGGATTCTTGAAACAATGCTGGTGAATATAGTCCCATAGATCGACTGATTGCAAAAGGGCTCGTCTGTCAATGGATGCTTTGATATTGGAGACCTGTGAATTTTCTTATAAAATACTCTCTGATTCTTCACTCTCGAAACGAGGACCCGTGCTACCCGGAGTCAAGACGACGTATGAAAGGAAGTATTGATGTGGGGCCTGTGAACCGGATGGATGCACTGTGTTTCAGAGACAAGAGCAGAGACTGTAACCTCACAGCGTGCTTAGTGTCTCCCAGCAGAAAGCTAATTGCTGATTGCATGCTGTTATAACGGCCACTGATCGAAGTAGGAATAGCTTAGCTGTGAATTTACATTTTGAGAAACTAATCTTGAACCAAGCCAATGCAAAAACAACTAATGTGTTTGTGTGAAGGCAATGTGCAAGCCCTTTTCAGAGCTTAATATACTGATGTTGTAACGGGATGTGATTCTTGTAACCCTTTATGTTGTTTTCACACTTAGTTCTTTTTTGCAGGAATTTGTATGTCTCTTCTGGAGAGCAGAAATGGTCTACAGTACTTCACATTTGAGCACAATCGAGACTATCAGCAGGTTCAGTTTAAATTCCTGGATGCTGTTGAGTCCATGGATCCTAACAACATAGTGGTAAGTAGCTATTTTTTTTAGAAGAGTGTAGGGCTATTCTCAACCAAAGTGGAAAAAGGTTTAATGTCTTAAAATATTGTCTGATCTTCATCTGAGTTACAATGATGAACAAACACAGCCTGTTTTAGCTAACAACACAGAACTTATTGCATTGTTTTTTTCCATATTGAATGCATCATACGAACTTTCATAAAAGTGTTTGGAAAAAATAAATGAACCCCAAATCTGATGGCTGCAACAAAAGCATATTAGCATCAGTTGACAAATATAGAGTTCTATGAAACAAGTTTGAACTTTTACCAATACAAAGCATAAACATTTTGGTTTGGGGTCTGGTAATGAGAATCATAATGTGATGTGAACCATGCCTTGCAAGAAAAATATCTCAGAAGACCTATAACAAAGAATTGGTCTTTAGAAAGCTGGAACCGGCACTCTGCCAAGAGGTAAAGAAAAGTTAAAATTGGAACTGGTCTCTGTTGATATGTTCACCATCAGTAAAACATTGAACATGGAGGCTGACCATAGCTGGACACCACAGTGGAAGCAATGCTCTCTGAAAAAAATCTCCCAAAGGGCATGTTGACACACCACAGTGCTACTGGGAACATAGTTTGTTGACTGATGAAGCATAGTTTGAATTATTTGGAAAGAACAAACAGCACTTTATTAGCCTGGTAGTAAATCAGACCTTGGAATCTTTCAGATTAAAGGGTCTGACCATGAATAATGAAAATGGGCCAACTCGAGGGGCGGCACCAAGCGTGCATTTGAAAATCTCACTGCACGCAATTGGATAATACAACCAATGTTTACTCTGACTGATTCTGGACTTCGACGCAATTGGACAACACTACGACCAAAAACAAAAGTTGTAGCGCTGTCGTCATCAGTTTAGCTCGACCCTGGCCCGCCTATATCAGATACACCAATTTGATTGGTAACCGCAGATGATTGCGGTAAACGTAACGTGCATCGTTGCTCGTGGACACCAACACAATGTGGACACAATTCAAATTGTGCTCTTGCGAGAACTCTGGATTTCTAGGGGAGCACTTTATGGCATCAAAATGGAACCACTAAAAGAGATAGATAGATAGATAGATAGATAGATACTTTATTGATCCCCAAGGGGAAATTCAAGGTCCCAGCAGCTTAAGACACCACACACAACACACAGTACAATGTAAACAATGTAAACAGGAAAATTAAAAAGCAAATCAACAATCAACATGACTAAAGGAGCAGTAGAATACTATAGATAAGGTATGCATGAATGTACTGAGGATTGGTACTGTGATCCAGTCTGAGGTGTGTGTCAAGTTGGTAGTGCAAATAAGTCCAACAGTGCAACAGTGCAAGATTAAATTCTAGTGACCAGTAATAAATATGTACAGTACAAAATGTAAGCATAGTAATAATAATAACAGTACTAATATAAATATATGGACAATTAAAATAAACTTAACATAGTAATAATATAAGAGTTAGACATGAGGGTAGACATGTAAGCCATGCCATGTAAGTGTATAAGAGGGTGGAGGTGCAGATGTACTATGCATAGAAGTCCAACTCTCCTTTTCCCTTCAGTGAAGCATTGTACAGTTGTATGGCCCTGGGTACAAATGACTTTCTCAGTCTGTCTGTTGTGCATGTCATGGAGCGTAGTCTCCAGCTGATCAAGCTCTTCTGCTGTATGATAGTGCTGTAGAGTGGATGACAGTCATTGTCCAGGATGCTGTGTAGCTTGTTCAGGGTCCTTTTGTCTGATACTGAAGTGATGCACTCCAGATCAGCTCCCACAACAGAGCCAGCCTTCCTTACCAGCCTGTCTAGTCGCCCAGCATCCCTCTTCCTAGTGCTTCCTCCCCAGCATGCCACAGCATAGAAGAGGACGCTGGCAACAACAGACTGGTAAAACATCCAGAGGAGCTTGCTGCAGACATTGAAGGAGCGCAGCCTCCTCAGGAAGTACAGCCTGCTCTGCCCTTTCTTGTATATTGCTTCAGTGTTGACTGACCAGTCCAGTTTATCGTCCAGATGTACGCCCAGGTACTTGTATGTGTTCACCACCTCCACATTGACCTCCTCAATGGTGACTGGCAGCAGAGCAGGCTTAGACCTCCTGAAATCTACCACCATCTCCTTGGTCTTGGTCGTGTTGAGTTGTAGGTGGTTGAGTCTGCACCATTGCACAAAGTCCTCCACCAGGCTCCTGTATTCCTCCTCCTGCCCATCCCTGATACATCCCACAATTGCAGTATCGTCTGAAAACTTCTGCATGTGACATGACTCCGTGTTGTAGCAGAAGTCAGACGTGTAAAGGGTGAACAGGACTGGAGAGAGCACCGTTCCCTGTGGAGCACCTGTGCTGCTGATTACAGTGTTGGAGAGGCAGTCCTTCAGTCTGACAAACTGTGGCCGCTCTGTCAGGTAGTCAAAAGATAACCTAAGCGCTGAAGTACAGTGGGGGACGCATCATGATGCTTTGTTGTCTCGGGGACTAGACATCTTTCCATCACCAAGAGAGAAAAAAAATAACTCCCATGTTTCTCAATATTCCAACAGGATAATGAAAGGGAGACTCTCAAGTCAATTAAAGCTCAGTAAACATTGGGTCATGCAGCAGTTACCCTAAACATAGAAGGAAATCCACACAGAATTGCTTTACAAAAGAAAAAGCACCTTTTGGAGTAGCCCAGTTAGAACCCAGACCAATAGGTATGCTGTGGAATGACCTCAACAAAGCCGTTCACACCAGACATCCTAAGAATATGGCTGTACCGAAGGAAGAATTAGCTACAATGCCTCCTGAACTTTGTGCCTGATCAGATTCACAGTTGTCAAGAGCACTTGGTTGAGCTTATTTGCTCCCATGCAGGTTCAATCAGTAATTTACTCCAAGGGTTCACTTACTTTACCCACCAGCCCTATTTTTTTGGTGATTTCTATAAAGACATTAATAAATTAATTCATAATCTATGTTAATAGCTTCAACTCTATACTAGTGACTTATAGGCTTACCTACTCCTGTTGGTTCTACTACTAATATACTACTCTGTATAGATCATGTTATTTCAGTCTTGCTGTGAATTCTCTGTCTGTGTCAGGCAGTCATATATATATTTTTTTTTATTTGTATTGAAACATCTGAAGCAAACAAGATTAATAGAATTAGAAATAATATACTTTTCTTGCTCCTAGGATTGAATGTTTTTAGAACAAGAAAGTTACACATTGTGCCATATGTTGTAAAATATCCTATAGTTCTAGAATGGTCTTTACCGGTATTCTTAGCCCAGGATTATTATGTGTGCCCATAGGTCCTGCTGCAGCTCAACCCTTACCACATCGACTCGCTGCTTCAGCTGTCTGATGTCTGCCGCATCCAGGAGGACCAGGAGATGGCCAGGGATCTGATTGGTTAGTATTAACATTTGCACATTTACATAGACGATTTTATCGTAAGCGACTTACGTATGTTATAGTATGGCTTCTCTCCGGCTCAGGGCCATTTATCCTTGAAACTGATGTGGGCCTGGCGAGTTACTCCAGACTCAAACTTTGTGCTGTGCAAAATTAAGTCAGGCAGTTCAGTGGGTCATCTTGTATGAATGTAAACTATGTTATCCATTGGTTACACAAAAATGGTCTAGGTCAGGACCTATTGCACAACTTGTGAAGTTGTTAAAATGGTTATTACCCCACGTTAAAACTATGATACAATTAGAGTCTTATGCAATTTATTTAAACTTACACAACTTTGATTTGTGTCAGTCAGTAATTAGGCTCACAAGCAATGTGTTTACATGACTAACAGAGCAGTGCACATTGACAACATGGAACTGTTTACAGAGCTGTCTCCAGGGGTCAGAGTTTCTGAAAAGGCCAAACTCATTACCAGTTCTACCAAATACTATTTGTTTTACATGCAGTAGATCTGAGAACAGCCTCTTGCCACAACCCCTGGAGGGAATTCCGTTTAAAGGCAGATTCTCGATAAATTGTTCTGCACCCAAAATACTTCAGAAGGAGCGTATGTTTGTTGAGAATCTAACCCCAAAAGCTGTATAGGCACCACCGCACCAGAGATTCCTCATTTAACGAATTTAAGTAGAAAATTATTCTCAGTTGACATGGCGTGGAGCTGCCATACAGCTGTGTGGGCCAGTGCTGGTAGATTGTTAGCTAATCTGATTAATCCAAAGGCTTGGCACCCAGGCTCAAGGAAATTTCATTATCTCTTACAGACAGATAGAGACAGATAGAAAATGAAGGTTGACTGTCTGCTATGGAGCATATGCTTGACCCTGGCCTGTATGTGTAAGAGGAAATGGAGATTAATCGAGGAGATAAATTAGTTGAGATTAATGTTAGCCTGTGCTCTATAATTATGTAAGAGCCATACATGGAGTTGCTACAGATGGTACGGGTTGAGAATGCTCCTTTCTTTCCCGCACATCGGGACTCCCGAAGCATCGGGACTTTAATTAAAACTGCAACCGCAAGGGGGCAACATAAGACCGCCTTAATAAAATGAAGGTTCGGCTCATACCGGAAAACACGGAAAAACCCGAAGACACCGCGCTGGCGACAAGCGGAGAACAGAGACATCACGGTCGGCATGTCAGATTGCAGTTTCAGAGTTTTCGAATGTTTTACAGCGTACCGCACAGCTGGCTCTCTCACTCGACGTAGCCTATAACTCAGTCAGTCCAGCAGAGATGCCAGAGCAACGTTTTGGTCAATGGAGAGGGAGAGAAATGCTCCGCATATCCGTCTCATTTAATCATTAAAATGAAGGTGATGACTGGCGAAATTATAATCAAACGACGTTTCAATAAACCATTGTTGAAGTTAATGAAAATGGTTTTAGAAGCCTTCAATTCAACCTGAAAGACTCGATATAGGCAACCTTAGATTAATTCATTAATTCATTACGGTTACAAGACCGCATTTCCGTGAATAGGCTATTATTGTCAAGGCGAAGACGAAAGAGATGGACAAGATAGACATTTAGGCTACATTTATGCAAGGAATACTTAGAAATGTGTAGGCCTATAGGCTATTTTAAAACGGAGGCATGTTCATTTTAACCGGCGACGCTGGGTAGCTTACCCAGCACTTTATCACAGATTTTGTCCCCACCACTTTTGACAACTGAAAATAAAATGTATTTAACATAAATATCTTTAATAGGCCTACATGCCTATCATGTCACTTTACTTATAACCGTAGGCTACATGCATGGAGAAGATCGCGCATTTTGTAACATTGTAACAATGGATGGTCAGATATGCGATAGGGCAGTGAGGGTGATTCATTAACCATCGACTAGTAGGCCTAGCTCCGCAAAAGAAGTTTCTAGCAACTTAGAATATATGGATCTCGGTATGCATGTTCATGTTGATTCAGAGATAGACATAGACTACCGTGGGCTACTGTGCGTCAATATAACAGCATTTTATCATGTGGTGAATTAATGACTAACGTCAGTTTAACATGTCAGAACTTTTGATCGGCGTTTCAAGTGCATGCCGCGAATAAATGAACTCGACTGACTGAATCCTTTATATTTGTTGGCTGAGTGCGAAGAGATTGACACTCGAACTGTGGCGTAACTGGTTGAAGCTTCTTAATCATACGTCAGCGACCGGGGTTCAAAACTCACTCTACCAACCTCCGGAACCCATTAAGACAAGAGGCTTTATTTTATTAAAGCGTTTTGCGATTTTTTTATGATTGCGATGTCTGCTGAAAAGAAAAGTTAATATGTGAATTCGTGGTTCAGCGCACACACACACACACACACACACACACACACATTTTACATTTACATAATAGGACTCGGGCACACGCCTTGCATTCTAGGAATATCGCCGCCATTTGGTAGCGCACTGAACGTAATATCCATTCATTCAGATGCACAAGACAAGAAGCAGAAATATAGTAGCGATTTATTCTTTTCCTCGTGCGATCGTGGGTTGCACTGTTACACCCCACTACACAGCAACATACTACCAAGAAGGCAAAAACTAAGTAACAGGAACACACTAAAAGGCGGGAGTAAATCCATAGTAATCCATAGTAAACTAAGGAGTGAAGCTGCCAATGTGGCTGTGCCCGCGAAGTTTTGATGTCATGATCCCGAGCCCTAGTGTCAGGAAGTGTCTGTCTAGAGAGAGGGGGAAGGGGGGCAATCGTCCTCAATGCCGCATATAGGTAGGCTATAATGTCTAGTGAACTGGTTAGACAAGTGTGGGGGAGGGGGAATGATCGCACAAGACAATTGCTCTTCATGAAATGGGTAGTCTCACAGACGTTTGTCGATGTTTAAAGCCTACTACATCACTTGCGAAATCGTGAAAAGACGTGGCACATAGAATTATTAGGCTACTGGATTTAATATAGCAAGCATAGACTTTATTCATCCTATATTAGCCTATATTAAAATGTAATGTGCTGCGGGGAAGCATTGGGGAAGTCAGTTTAAGTTGTCCTGTAACAATTTGCCTCTTATTATAATAAAGAGTATGCAGCCACTACGCACATAATAGCCTAGGTTACATGCGAGCAACCCCATGCAAAAGAAGGCCTTAAGTTAACGGACTGAAGGCCTGTTTACATTTCAAACATGCATTAAATCTAATAAACGAAAAACACAAATATCATGTATTGTGTCATAAACAGTTAATGACTTCGTGGCCACTATGCGCAACTGCATCGCGCAGTGAGCTGAAGGATAGGAGGACCGACACTTATTAACACAAAGCTTTGTAAAGCACTAACAACCACCCCTCAAAGTGCATTGTCCATAAGTCCAAACAATAAGTATAAAAATCCGACAATCCAAAACGATAACGAGATCTCCCAGAAACGAAAAACAAGTTTGTTGAGTAGCCTAGTCCTTGCAACAATCTCAGCTTTTGCGTTTGTTAGATAAAAGGCATTCTGTCCTGCTGTATTCCAATGAGAAAAAATCATCCACAAGGTAGGCTAAGGGTCACGGTAATGCAGCATGCAGGAATCTATATACGCACAAAACGAATGAATGGGTTATATCGGCCAAAACGAATGAATGGGTTGGGAGAGTCGTCTGGCTGTGTCAGCAGACTGCAGTCGGTCTCGAGGGGTTAAATAGCGCACGTACTTGAATTTTAATCTGAAGAAGACCACACGGTCGAAACGTCATTCCTTTGTGATAAAGAAAATAAAATAAAATCAAAAAAGAAGGATTTCAAGTGTGCGAACCTTTTTCCATTTTTTTATGATTTAGCCTAGTCTTGTTCTGCACCTTGACCGGGGATGTGCACAAACGTTTTTACTACACTTGAAATTTAAACCAACTCTTCTCTAGCCTATATCCTACAGCCATACTTTAATAATCAGATGTTATGCTCATTTTTGTAGGCTACACCTCACCGGCAAGCACGCACGCAAATGCTGCTTTTGCACATCTACAATATTGGCCAGGCTATATAGAATAGGCTTTTAGGACTGTATTTTGCCTTCGTGCAACTTTAGTTGTGCTCAATCTAAATTATTGTCAGTAAGGATAGGTCATATTACCAAATGGCGAACCTCGAAAATTATTTAGGATATAGAGCCGTGTCCATTACGCATGCAGTTATTTGTTAGGCTATTGTTTTATTTGAGTGTTTTTGTCTACCATGGCAAACATAGTTGAAACGTTCGCTCTAAACATAGCTGCCTACAGCCATGCACAGTAAGCCTAATGATAGCCTATAGTTATGACATTAATAGCCTATTAATGACCTCATGTCGGAATGGCACATTGTTTGAAAAAAAAAAAAGTTAAATAGGCCTAGGCCTACCGCCGAGTGGGGATATGTCAAACATTACTGTAGCCTATTCGTTGATCTTATCGATGCAGTCCTTGCGGCCACTTCTCCCCATCGTAGGAAACTTTCTGTTTAGTGTTGACACGTTGTGTGGCAGTGCTTGCTTGCCCTTCGATCCATCCCAGTTGGTGGTTTTGCACCTGTCCCTGAGTTATAGTCTATATGAGTAAGCGCTTATGCTCTAACCGCATAATAAAAGAAGCACCTGCAGCAGTGCTTATGGCAAGGCTATTAACACCTGTCACTGAGCTATGGACACGCAGTTATGCTCGAAAATTGTCATAATAACAGCCACACCTAATTGTATGGCTCTATGTTTAAACACATCAAATTAGCAAGCATTTCCGCAGCAACGTTTGCTTTCTTTTTCTGTCGGTCCGCTTGGTCAATTGCGCAGCAAATTATCAGATCACCGGACCTAATTTCACTCCATGTCTCGCGGACCAGCAGCAGTCTCCACGTTTCGCGGCCCATAGTTTGAGAAACGCTGCATTAAAGTGTCATTAGGTTGTAGGCTATATGTTTAGTGATTTCTTTGTGTGTTTTTCATTGTAGTGTGTGTGCATTGAGTAGTTCCTTAAAATACGGAACAAAGAGCGTCCCGTATCTGTTCAATACGGAAGAAGACTAACTATTACTTATATATTTCTTATAACGAAACGCAAAGAAAAAATACACTGACCCTCTCGTTTCTCCGCGTTTCCCCCAATACCATGGCGACAAAGAGAAATAAATATGATTTGACATTTAAGCTGATTACTGACAAATTTGCCACACAATTCGGGAGAAGCAGCGGACAGGAGCGCCACCACAAGCAAGCACTTCTAGCCCAAATTAACATGGCAACGTTGCCTATGACTAAAGTGTCTAAGTAGGCTAGTCCTACTAATATTACATTTGATTGGTAGCATGTTTGTAGCGCGCCAGTTTACCCATCCCCTACATCAAAACAGCTTAGAATCAATCAAAGAATCAGCTGTGTCGGTGTTAGGCTGTAGGCGATTTTCTATAACCATTTTCATTCATTTCAACAATGGTTCATTGAAACGTCGTTTGAATAATTTCGCCAGTCATCACCTTCATTGTAATGATTAAATGAGATTAAGGAGTCGACTATTGACGGATATGCGATCTTCATCATTTTGAAATGCGGGATGAAACTTTCTGCCACCTGGTGGTTGTTTGGGTACATTGCCTTAGCCTCGAAAAAAATCGGCTTGACGGCCTGCGGGATCTCTTCGGGAGTCCCGCGGGAGAAGGTGCATTCTCAACCCGTACCCACTGTAGTTCTCTATTGCCCTATTGTTTTGTGTGGGCTTGATGTTTGTAACTTAGTTCTTGAAAGCTGTTCTTGAATGGGTTGCTGCAAGATGTTACAGAGATCTTTGTTTTTTTTCTTTTGTGTCTTTTGAATAATCTAACTGCTGTATACCACCGAGTTAAAACCAGAATACAATATTTGTAACTACTCATAATAATGAGTACTATTTTCTGTCTCTTCTCTCTATCTTCTTTCCCTGATTCTCTCTCTCTCTCTCTCTCTCTCTGTCTCTCTCTCTCTCTCTCTCTCTCTCTCTCTCTCTCTCTGTGTGTGTGTGTCTCTAGAACGGGCCCTCTACAGCTTTGAGTGTGCTTTCCATCCTGTCTTCAGTCTTACATCAGGAACCAGCCGCCTTGACTACTTGAGACCAGAGAATAGGTGTGTGCCTACGACACACACACACACACACACACACACACACACACACACACACACACACACACACACACACGCTTGCACACGCTCACACTTAGCACATCTGTTCTGGGTGGAATATAATTGAATATATTATTAATATAGTATTATCCTACTATGTATTGGTATTTTGGTTTTTCTGTCTTGAAGTTTATATCTTGTTATTTCTTAGTAATATGTTTTCAGACTATACTCTCATTTACCCCCAGAAAAGTTGGTCTCTGTTCACACTCTCCCTCTGAGTTCTGAGTTCTTCCCGGTTCCTCTGTCACAGGGCGTTCTACTTGGCCGTGTATAAGCACATGATGTTCCTGGAGAAGAGAGGCTGTCCCAGGACCGCTCTGGAGTACTGCAAACTCATCCTGAGGTACCTAACTCCCCCCTCCCCTTCTGCCTCATGTTTTTATTGCCATGAAAAACAACAAATCCTTTTCTATGGATTCTTCTTTACTTTAGCGTCATTCAACACGTGTTAGACACGTGAAAGAACAAAATGTGTTACTCAGGACCAGCGATAATCGATAGAATAAATAAAGGAATGCATTGTTACAATCAGTGCAGCAGTAGTCACAACAGTATAAATGAAATATAATTGAATGCATAGTTTTCAAGTGCAAGTCGAAGCTGCAACATAATAATGGATTTAATCGTGGCATGGAGGTTTGCCCTGCTGTCAGTAGTTGTGAGTAAGTTTATTTGTTAGGATAAACCCCTTGAGATGATACATCTCATTTTCGAAGGGGGGTCCTTAGGTAAGCACACAGAAACACAATATACAAGAGACAAATCACACATACACTCTCACACACACAAAAGCTCTCCTATACCACACTCAAATCCACAAGTTCCCAAGGATAAACACGTTAAGTGGGATAATAAAGTAGCATACAGTAAGATCAAGTACTTAGTAGGATACACAATAGAAATAAGTGAGCAGACTTGTGTTGTGAGTGTGAGGCCTGCTGAGTGCGCTCTGTTGGTCTGGCCTGCAGTCTGGACCCTGATAACGACCCCCTCTGCATGCTGCTGCTGGTGGACTTCCTCTGCCTGCGCTGCCGCGAGTACAGCCCCCTCATCCGGCTCTACGAGGAGTGGGAGGTAACACTCATGGATGCAGTTTCATTTGTCAGTCTGTCTGTTTATCTGTTTACCTCTGTCTCTTTTTCTTTCTTTCTTTCTTTCTTTCTTTCTTTCATTCACTCACACTCACACACACACACTCTTACTCACACAGTAAGCACACTCTTACTCACAGAGTCACCTGAGACGGTGTTGATAAAATGATCTTCATAAAGTTTTGTGATCTTCTGTGCTCTCTGTGCTGGTCTCAGGTCCACAGGAACCTGTCCCAGCTGCCCAACTTTGCCTTCTCAGTGGCGCTCAGCTACTTCCAGCTCAGCCTGCAGGAGGACTGCCCCACAGACGAGAGCCTGAAGCTCAGGCAGAAGAGTGACAAGCTGCTGCAGGGCGCTCTCATTATGTTCCCTGGAGGTGAGACACGCACAGACACACACGGTACACTGTAAACACACACACACACACACACACTGCACGCTGTAAACACACACACACACTGCACGCTGTAAACATGCACACACACACACACACACACACACACACACACACACACACACTGTACACTGTAAACACACACACACACACACACACACACACACACACACACACACACACACTGTACACTGTAAACACACACACACACACACACACACACACACACACACACACACACACCTCTTGATGCTTAGGTTGCTGTTGCCATGCATTTTGAGGGACACGTTTTTTTGTGTTTCATTTAAACATTTACAATTTACACTTCCAAATGCCACATAGGATTGGCAGATATAATTGTGAATTTACTTACTGTATGAGGCCCAAAGTTGTATAAGTATTGATTACCTACATCATTCTTTGATTGAATGTTCCTTTGCTGGTTATATGATCATGTTCAGGACAGTTACATGTACCTTGTATAACGTGTGTGTGTGTGTGTGTGTGTGTGTGTGTGTGTGTGTGTTTGTCTGTGTGTGATTTACAGCGCTGATGCCTCTTCTGGACTTGCTATCAGTACAGCCAGACTCTGCAGTCTCCTCACATGCATTTTTTGGCCCTCAGAGTCAGATGGGGTAAGGAAAATAGTACTTTAAGTATTATTATTATACTATTTTCAGAAATACCTTCAGTCATCCTCTCTAGACTCGAGAGATTGTTGTACCTTCTGAATCAGATAAGCGTAATCTCATTTTATGGGCGTAGGCATTTCACTTATGACAATATAAGGGCTGTTTATGAGGATAATGGTATTACAACTGAGGCGAGAATGACTGTGGAATCTCCCGCTACTCTTAAGTGATGTCCGACTCTGAGGAAGTGTTCTGACATGCTAGTGATAATTAAACACGGGTTCTCATGATCAAATGAAAATATGGGAGATGGCAGAGTGTGCAACAAAGCACTGGCACGTTGTTTTGTTCTGGGAAAGGGTCATTCTTTGTACTTTGCTGTAAGTCTTGTGCATTATGCATGCCTCATAACTTCAGAAAAGATAAAGAAGGTTAAAGAATACCAGCTGTGACTAAACAGGATGTCATGCTAACATCCGCGCCACGTTCATGCCCATTACTATCATTTGTTTTTGTTCCCTGTGTTCCTTCTGTTCTCCTCAATCTCACTGTTTTAATTGATCATCTTGTTAATTGATTATATGACTTTCTTCATCCTCTTTTTCTCTTTCTGTCTACTGTCTTTCCCTGGTTCTCTCTCTCTCTACTTTCTTTCCCTGGTCCTCTCTCTTTCTCTCTCTCTCTCTCTCTCTCTCTCTCTCTCTCTCTCTCTCTCTCAATTCAATTCAATTCAATTCAATTCATAGAGCTTTATTGGCATGACTATAAGTGTTACAATGTTGGCAAAGCAGTAGTTACATCAAATATTAATTAGACATTATAACAACAATTGACATGGACTATGGAGAATAATAATAATAATAATAAAATAATAGAACATGAGGACACTTTCACTCATACACACACACACACACACACACACATACAATAATAATAATAATAATAGTAATAATAATATCTCTCTCCCTCTCTTTCTCTCTGATCCTCAGTCAGTCCCCGGCGCTGGCTCAGCTGGTGGCGCTGTATGTGGGCCGCAATCACGCGCTGTGGAAGGAGGCGCCCGTGCTGCTCTGGCTGGAGGGCAACGTGGGGGATGTACTCCGCAGGGTGGACGCTCAGGACCCCTTGGTGGAGGACTGCCTCAACAAGTGCGTGACACACACACACACACACACACACACACACACACATATGTATACATTTAAGCAATAAGCCCCAAGAGGCCGCAGTTATCTCTGATTTTCGAACAGCAAAGGTCTCATGTGGCTTATTATTCTCTAAAACGGTTACTTCATCTATCTGGCAAGATTTCATGAAACAAAGGCACAGCAATGAGAAATGTAACGATGTATTCATAGATAATAATTTTTCCGCCAAGAAATACATTTCCTCCATCTGAATGGTTGTTAAGCAACATCGCAACATACAAAGCTACTCCAACTTTTGTGTACGTTTTGGTAGCGTTTTCCTATACAGTAGAATGAAATGCGGTCAACATGTATGTTTGTTTTGGGTTTTACAATGGCATCGAACACGATTCAGCCAATCACAATCAAGGACCAGAGCTATTTGTTTTAGAAAAATACAGTTTAACACATTGTTATTCATATCCATGCCGAATTGTATTTTCATAGTGCATTTGTAGTTCACCAATGGGTTCCCTCTGTCTGGAAATGACATGAGCACAAGACAAAAGACGATACATGGTGCTACAAATGTAAATGTATGTGTTTTGGTGGTCAAACAAAAGAGATTGAATCAAGATTTGGCATGAGGGAATAATTATGGGCCTAACGGCACCTCTTTCATAAGGACACAACCTCACATTCCATCATATCTAGCATTCCTCTCTAGTGCTCACCTGCAATACCTTGCCAGCCTCCAAATATATCACAAAGCATCTCTTACATCAGTCTCTTATATCAGTCCTTTATGTGGACAGTGTATTTCATAGTTCCTGGTCAAATTGCATTATGAGAAGGACAATGAGTGTTTTACTTGCAGCTGCTTAGACCTGCTCATCTGCTGTCACTGGCCTGTGGCAATTTGGCAATGTTTCTAGCTGTTAAATCAAGTAAATGAAAGTCATATGACACTCTGATCAGGGGCAGCGCAGTCGCTCGGCATACTGGCCACTTTGTTCTAGTCAATTACGCTGCGGCATGTTGTCCTCTTTACATTGTTAGTGGAGACCGAGGGCAGGACCTACCGCCTTTTAAAGACTGAAATGGAATCTATAGAGTTATTATCAAAGCCAAGGTTACTTAAGCTGGTTCAGTTCCGAAGACAACCTCTGTAGGAGCACAGCATGCAAGTATCTATGGAGTGTGTTACTTAACGTGTAGCAGGGGTTGGGCCCATGACTCCGCATAGACCACGGGAGACAGTGAAACCACCTGATCACGTTTACAATGTTTACGTGTCTGCAGACAGAAGGGCGCTTGTTTTCAGTTCAGATTCTGGGTCATTCCATGCATTTCGTGCTGTGGATGTTAGCATTCCAGTTCCTTTCTGAAGTTAAAGACGTTCAGTAGAGTCAGTGGAACAATCACTAAAAAAATTCTAAGTATTTTGCATGAATTCTTTAGAAGTTATGATTTCAGGAACTTTTTAGCAACACCCTTTTTTTGCAGTTTGTGCAAAATTACGGCAGAAATATCTCAATAACCAAAGAAGACAGGGGCAGACCATTTTTCATGCTATTTTTTGGCCACAATAAAGTTGTTCACATAAATGAATAGAAAATAAATCCAAGGGTCAAGGAGGTGGACATAGAATTACTCTTCTGTCAATTCGGTCTCCACGATGTGCTTTCCCAATCCTCAGAGCCTTGGTGGTAGAGCAGAGATGAGTATCTGAGTTCAGAGGAGGGAAAATCATTCCCATGGTTTACTCTCGATTTGCCTTGCCTTTTTCCCCTCATTCGAAAACCAAGCAAACAAAAATATTTAGTCACATTTAATCATGGTTGGGATTTTGGTGGAACTGTATGTTGAGGACCTTAAAGCAGATAGAATATTGATCTTAATATTATGAGCCTTGATGTTTCAGTCAACAATTAGATAATTAAATGTTTTAACACGTTTTATTAATCAATTTCATTCTGGCATATTTATGTAAGTTCAAAGGTTCATTCGGTCAGTGCAGGGTAATACACATGGTCTTAGGACAAATCTTCATGTTTGCTTGAGGATAGAAACTGCTTTACATATCTCAAGATATAGACTAGTGTTCGTCATTGCCCTCTCTATGACAAATGGGCTTTTTGTTTTATCTGCAAAAATAGTGCCTGACTCTCACACTCGAGGTATTAAGCATTTTTCAGAGAACGCTAACGGAGGGTGTGTATTTTTCTTAAAAGATGCATTGTACAACTTCTAAAACAACATGGTAGTTGTACTTAATCAGTGCTACTAAGTTCCACATGTCCCTGCATGTGTTATATATCTGCGTACGTATCTGGTGTTTTTGACAGGAGAAAGACGAGGTACCAAAGCGCCCCAAGAAACATTCATCGGCACGTTATATTGTCTGAGATCAAGGAGGCTACGGCCACTCTGCCTCTGGTGAGTATTCTACGCTGGGCTGTAACCTTCACTTACTGCTATCACAGACCTTTCAATCATGGACGAATCTCCAATAATTTGCCAACCTCTGCTGGGTAGAATGTTTAAATCTTTCGACTGAACACATGAGTGCCCTAAGATCCATTAGGGGTCTGTTATTTCTACAATATTTAATTTCTATACTTAAGCATTTATATACTCTATACCAGTTTTGCCAGTTACCTGCCGTCATGCCTCCTAAATGGTCTTTGCTGCCCCACTGATGCTGAGCTGTAATGGCTGTGTTCACTGTTTGGAGCAAATTAGTGGTATTTATCTTTGTTTGTTCCTAGACATTTGATACGCTTCCTGGCTATCCAGATAATGCACAGGGCTATGGTTGCTATGGTTTACCACAGTGTATAAAATCCAGGAGGAGTTGCATTTACTGGAGGTTGTACAATAATGTAGTGAGTGAGAAGTGATCCTAGCGCGTGAAAAGTGATGCACTCTGCAGGGTATTGGTTTTCTTGAGTGTGTGTGTGTGTGTGTGTGTGTGTGTGTGTGTGTGTGTGTTTTTAAATATCCAAATGTTTGTCATCTGAAGTTTGCAGATGTGCAGTCAAAGCTCTTGAGTAAAACTGAACAATTAGAGGAAAATATCTAAATGTGATTTCACAATATTACGATTTGATCATTTGGTCATACAGTGTATGATTCGATTGGGTCAGAATCACTAGCTGCACAATTAAAGTTCACCCTTTGTGATTTACTGGCTCAAATTTCAATTTTGTGTAATCTGTGTAAATTTCAAACCTACTCTCATGCTGCAGAGAAGATGAGTGTGTCTTTCTTAAATGTCGTTGATTGTGTTGCTATTCTCCTCGGCCCCAGGAAGTGACCACGCAACCGGTGATGGGCTTTGACCCTCTGCCCCCTCTGGATTCGGTGGCGTCGTACAGTCGACCAGAGAGGTAAGCCCTCCCCAACTTCAATTAGTGGATCTACTGTATGGATCATTGTGAAGATTTTTTCTATTATGCATTTAATGTCTACTTCTCTGTCTTTGCCAATAGACAAAATGGTGGAGCTTCAAATGAAAGCACCCTGTCACTCTTCTTTCGTTCTCTGCTGCCAAATTTCAACCTGCAGGTGAGAGGAAAGACCTTTCTGGAGACATGAGTTTGTAAAGAAGACAATTCTCTATCTATCTATCTATCTATCTATCTACCCATCTATCTATCTATCTATCTATCTATCTACCTGTCTGTCTATCTATCTCACACAATTCTATATTTATTCTATATTCTAGATTTAATTCAGTGTTATTTAGTCTTTGTTGCATGCATATTGCTGAAACAGTATTGCCAAAACCCAAGTACATAATAGAAAAAAAGCAACAAAACTATTTTCTATTTATAATCACACGTTTACAAGGAGTTTGATTGTTTTGTTGGCATTTGTGTCCCTCAAGCCATAGCCCTCTGTCTCTCTCTCTCTCTTTCTCTGTCTCTCCCTCCTTCCCTCCTCCCCTCATACTGCTGCTTTACTCTGAGCCTCTTTGAGCTAGACTACTGAATCCATCAGCCTTTTGGTCAATCTCAAGTCCACTTCCATGGTTATAAATCTTGACTGTGGCTTTGATCATGGAATGCCAGGGGCTGTGCTCTGTCTTCCCATCCCTCATAGTGACCATAAGTCACGTAATTGCCCTCTTTTATATTTGACTTGTACGGGTATGTTTCAGGTTGTTCTTAATGAAGGCGTTTTAGAACTGTATCCTGCATCTCGCTGCTCATGTCTGACCGGGTGTTTGGTTCACAGGCCCCCGTGTTATGTGTGGATAAATGTGTGTTCAAATGCATGCATTGTTGAAACGGGATGTACAGACATCATCTGAGGCAGTGTTAGAGGTCAACTGGAGACAGTCAAGCAGAAGCCCAGGGCAAGAAGTGGAAAAGATCGCTTATCTAAGAGAAGCAACAGGCTGTGTTGCCATTCAAAGGGAAAATTGATTGAATTCGGGGTTTTTTTCCGTCTGATCCGTCTTTTCCTTAGCTTTAATCTTGAGATTAAATTAAGTGCTATCACTGAGGTTTCTGAGATGCTCCATTTCCACATTTGATTTGGATGGGATGTAGTACAGTTAGTAAGTAAGTAAGTAAGTTTTTTTTATTTGTATAGCGCTTTTCACAGATAAAATCACAAAGTGCTTTACAATACATAATAAAATAGAAATAACAAGAATAAAAGTCAGGCATAAAATACGCTTTTTAAAAGAGAATAAAAAAGAGAAGGAAAGAATAAAAGAAAAAGGCAATAAATAAGTACTCTCAATAAATAAATGAATAGTCTCTTTGAGCCAGACACATATTCACCACTTTTTGGTGGACGTTATGACACTTAAAAAGAAGAGAAGTTGTCCACATGGCATTTTTGGAGCGTTACGTGGAATTTGAATGCAGAAAAAATATTACACTGCCACGCCAATGGGTAATTGGATTGCAATGAGCATCAATGCAGGTTTTTTGTCACTTACAGCAAACATCACCTCACCATCTGCTTGCTGCCTGTGCCCTGAATACACTGTCAAGAAACACAGTCTCAGGCTCCAAAAACGGCAACAAAAACACAGCCCAGGCTCCAAAATGGCAACAGAAACAACCTGGGCCCTTCTGGACCATAAAAACATAAACTATCCCAGCAAATCATCAATGAGATGTGAGTTTAGGAGAGTTTCAGTTGTGCAGGAGAAAGTGGGAGGGAGTAGCGTGCTACCTCTCTGTTTTGTTTGAACATCAAGAAGTGACCCAGCATCGCTTAAAGCGCCTTTAATTATACAAAGTCAAGGCAATTGGTTCCAGTTATCTCACCATAACTGTACATCCCACTTGGTTAGCATTTCACTGGAGTTTTCAAGCAGGCAACTTGTCTCATCTGTCATTGCGTTACGCCCATGACACCCCCAGAAAGTGGTGTGTTAACTCAGACTCACCCCCATAAAGATTCATGATGGGTTACTTCATGTGTCACAACCACAGACCACAACAGATACACCTCAAGATGCATTATACTGTAGATGTCTAATGAGAAGCTGTAGGTTATGTAATAGTGATGCACCTGTTCAGTGACTGGGTAATGAATGGGTAATAAGTGCACCCTGGAGATCATTGGAGGTCAGTGGAGCATCACGGACACAAACACACTTTTCAGCATTGTTGACTTTGTTGTCCTCCAAACGACTCTTACAACAACCCATGCAATAAATATGCCATAAAAATTCTACGGTGACGTCAATGGAACATTTACAATATCATACCCGTACTGCATGGCCAGAAGGTCCGAATTATTTAAGAGCACATTGACTTGTGCTCTATAAATCTCCATGGTTACATCCAAAGTGTGTGTACACCATTATGCCCCTCAGACAAAAATAGATGAGTGGATTGTACTGGCATAGAAGAGCAGATTTCTGGCCTTAATGTGCTGAACAGACTAAAGAACGCATCTTTGTCTCTGACCACCTGACCTGACGACAAACCATTTTAGCAAAGAATTCTTATTTGGAGGGAGATTCTGGGCCCCTTCCAACTTGATCCTAGAGTGCTAAGGTTTTACGTTTGTCGTAGAATTCAATTAGGCACGTAGGAAGTGTTTGCGCCGCAAACGGACCAAAATGTCCGTGCCCAGATGCGTCCTATTTGATGAGTGTTCTTGTGTGGTCATCCGCATGACGGCTCATGTTGTACTGATGGAACTTTGTTATTCTAAGGATAGCTATACTTATCCATTCAGCTGATTCTTTTACTCAAAGCAAGGTGCAGAACAGCGGAATGGATGTCATGTGTACTTGTGGGAATTTAATCAGTGATCTTTTATTCTCTGCGTCTTTCTCTTCCAGTGAAGTGACAGGATGACCTCACACCGTCATGTTCTTCACCTGTTTTGTTTTCTCTTGGTCACAGGGTGGGATAAGACCCGAAGACAACCAGGAAGTGGCACGTGCAGGTAGAGAGCTAAACCAGGAAGTGAACCGTCTAATGGTGGCAATGAGAGACATGCTGGCCAACATTCAGTTTCAGGAGCCACCCAGAGAAGACAACCCGGACCGAGACGAGGAGGAGTGGGACTAAACCATCGAAGGGTTTGGGAAGACGAGACATGAGAGGAGAGAAGGAGACCGCTGAGCAAAGACCCTTACAGAGCCGTGGGAGTTGGGTTAGGTCCTTAGATGGAGTTGGTAGAGGTGATTGCTGAACATCGGAGAGATTTGGATCTGAACAGCAGGTCAATGTTGGAGGAACTCTGAAACCCCCAGTACAGTGCATAATGAAGGAATTCCTTGTACTAGTGGCCATGGTCCAGCGGCCATTTTGAAAACCAACCCCTCCCCTCCCCTCCCCCAACACCACCTGTTTTCTTCCCCCCACAACGTATGCAAGACTGAAATCCTGCTTTGCCCCTTTGTTGCCGTCACAGTAGGGACTTTTCATGCTCTGCCCATGTGCTGTTATCTATCTGAGGGAAATTAATCAGGTATTTCAATCAAGTTTATAATCAGGCTCCTCCTCCATCTCAAGACTCCTGTGTGCAGTTATTGTTGTTCACAAAGCAAAAAGGGAAATGCGGTTCAGTGCGGTCAACAACCGCTGCTACAAAGATTGTGTTTTATGATCATAGCAAAGCCTTAGTTTGAATTGACACTACAATCTCAATCTGATTTAAAAAAAGAGCTTCTTAATGCTATCAGTACTAGTGCGGACCCTCTGTGCCAGATCCACCTCCATTACACACCACTGTGATCACTAAATGTCTCTAAACCCATTCATCCGATTAGCAACATGAATATTAAAGGAAACATGTATACTTTGCAATGCCCTCTTTTTAAGTTCAGTTGGTAAGACTTACAGGGGAATGAATGAATGAATAGCCTATGCATGGAACGGCTGTTTAGGTACTGTACCTAACTGTTAACTGGAGCGTTAACTATGTTCTAACGGCATCTTCTGTTATATGTTGCTCCTTACATGTTCACTCCAACATTGAAGATATGGTTTGCCCAATAATAACTCTAACACACATAAATCCATTTACATCGTAACGTGTTGATTCACTAGGTGCAGCAACCGAGCGGGTACGTGTAGACACTAATTACATTGACAGTAGCGGCAGGTTCAAACACACCTGGCTCCACTGGAAGCAAATGAGGTACCTGAACAGCCTTTCATGCATATTCATGGTTTTCCAGAGGTGTATTAAATCAAGCACCTTGATTATTTGCAGCTTGCAGAATGCATGGAGCTTGATTAATACACCTGTGGAAAGGGACCTGATGAAACCCATGAATAGCAGAATTAATGAACGAATGTTTGATAGATTGATTTGCTGATGTGATGATTTCTGCCTGATCGATGGCCAATACTTTCACCTTTCATATCCTCTGTGTTCAGCTCATGTCACGTTTTCACTGATAATGCGTCCAGTGCAATGAAAATAAACATGTTATTCTTCACCACATCATCACTAATACTAGCCTGACTACGTCATCCTCACGATTCTGGTCAGAATGTCAGAATGTCTGGTCAGAATGAACTTCCCGCTAGAAAATGATGTAGGCGGGGCTAAAGTTTGGCTGCTCCCAGGCTACACTAATACCTCCTAGAGAAGCATTTGGACGAGAATCACGTTTGATACTGACTGTACCACTGCAACCGTTGTAAGGCTCTTTGTAGTATAATTGTAGTTGTGGTTATTCCAAGCTTTTGGGCTTTTTGCACGTGTTGCAAGTCACACCCTCAGTGCCAGCCAGCCACTGTGAAGTCATTACTAAGTGCATTCTTAAGAAGGCCAACAGGCTGTGGGTGAACTGAGAAGTTGTGATGATTTGTTTGGAGTTGCCCTTGCACTCCCACTCAATGGCAGAGCAGTTTATAGTTGTTTGGTTTGTAGCTGATGACCATTGCTCTTGGCAGCAGGAGGACACATCCCATGATGCCCTCTGCAATCACTGAATAGTTTCTATTCAAGCAGTGGCCACGCTTCACACGGAGGCCTATAATCCAGATTTATGAGTCAGGCTCACAAGCATATGTAGATTATCTTTCGTGGACGGGAGAGTGAAAGATTTTTCCATCCGCCATCTCATGACTTTGAAAAATGTGGGAAACACGTTGTTCTTCCTCCACGTTCAAAGGGGACATGGACACACATGCACACACACTCACACACACAGACTTGCGACTAAAACAAAACGACTCGTCCCCTGTGTTATTTTCGCAGGCTTGCCCTCTATAAGAACCACATGATGGTTTTAATGGCAGGGAGGGCAGATGGAGAGGAATAGCTGTGAAGCGTCGGCCTTGTTTGCTAATTTACCTGGAGCTACAGCCTGTGTCATGAGGCGTGTTCGTGTGGAGTGTCACTGTTTTACTGCCACCACAGTCTTCGTGCTCATAGATTTATAGGAAATATGGATAGTCTCTTCTGGCCATACATAATTCAAAACAATACAACAACAACAACAGCAACAACAACAACAAAAAAAAGTCAGAAGTGGGGGAAACGACAACCCCCCAGGTGGCAAGGGATGTATACATGCAGTCCAAAAAAGGAATGCAGTCATCCATCATCATAACCTAAAGCCAAAATCTATAGTGCACCAATGCATTACTTAATGCTGTCATAGTTTCCACCTTTCTACGCCTGCTGTCTCCTACTCCTACTTTCCTCCTTTTGTCTTTTTCCATTTCCTCTTACTCTGGGTCTCTGTTGTTCTGACCCCCCACTTCTGCGTTCACTCCTCATCCTCACCTCAATTTCCTGTCTGACCTCTTTGACCTGGGAGTGGCCAGCCTATGGCTGACAAGAACTCTGTACGTTATGGTCTGACTTGCGATGATAACGAAAGTTTGTTGTGAGAGTGGGCTTTCCAGGAACTCCAAAACGGCATGCCATGTGATTTGGACTGCCCTTCTATCAGAGCCTTGGAGCTTTGGTTGGGCAGCAAGTCCATTTGCTGCCAAACTCCTTGTCCCAGCCAGCTGTAGTGATAGGTAACCTCACTGAGTGGTGGGTGAATTAATTTTCATTTCATATTAATCATCAAAATGTTCTTAATTATCAAAATGTACTTAATTATTTATCATAAATATTTATTACAGTTATTATGGTATAAGTTTGAAGTTGAAAATGGCTTCTAACCAGTTGATGTGTTTATATTATATGCAGTATATATATATATATATATATATATATATATATATATATATATATATATATATATATTTGTTGCAGCAAGTTAACTCCTCTACATGATTTCTTGCCTGTAGCTGTGAGCAGTAATTGCCTATGGACTTTATAAATCAATGGCAGTTGTGTCCAACAAAAGTGGAGCAGGCCCTGAAACATATATACTGTATCTATTTTGATAATCATATGGTGTCTTGTGACACCGGGGATAAACATCTGAGAGTGAGCCTACACAAAGCCTACACTGATGTTTTTTATGTCATGGCCTACTGAGCGAGTGTTGCCCTTGATCCTGATTTCAATGCCTTTAATCCAAGGGGTGTGTGTGTGATAACAGAATGAGGTTAACATACATTTGTTTGTATGCACTGCCAACAGACACTATGCTTGTCCTAGGTTGCAGCAAAATTGAAATGCACAGGTCATACATTAATGGAAAAACCGCACTCAACACCTCTGAACAAAATCAACTGGGTGCTGGATCCTTACTGTGGCATAATGAATGTTTAGAAAAAAAGATGACACTCGCAGTTCCTTAAAAAATGCTTTTTTTAATGTTATTTTATGTTATTTAAGTTATGAAACTTGCTGTTTCGAGTCAAAAGCTCTACTTCAGCGTGATAATGCAAATCAAATCGCCATTTTCACGCTGAGGAAGAACTTTTAGCTCAATATGTTCCATAAGGAACTGAAATGTAGGCCATTATCCTCCTATAGCATGATAAACTGGAGTTGGTAAGTTTTGGATTCAGGCACTCTTGGAACACAGCTCATTAGCTTTACGTTGTAGTCCAGTAACAGTAAGAGCATAGCTCCAATAAATGGCCACCCAACCAGCCATTTTAATCCCTAATTGACTCTTTATCCTTACATAACCCATAAGTAAACAAAGGCATCCTTGATGGCAGAGAGAGGCCTAGTTCAGCATCCTTAACTTACGCATCATATTCATTACATTCTACTTAGCTGTGTATCTGGCCCAGGTCATTTAGGGTGTATATTGCACAAAATCCATGTTTGGCTGCTTCCTCGAATGCTGTCATAAATATAGGTCTACACAATGTGAAGAGTAATGTTTAGTTTACTGAGAGACAATAGCCTACATCAGAAGGGAAGTTTTACTTATTTGTTAATGGTTACTTCACAAAAAATACTGATTACTTTCATCTTAATAAAGTGTAAAACATATTACATAAGAAACTTATATCTGAACATATTACATAAGATATTTATCTGAAAATAATTATAATAATTATTTGCCGTTAATATGTTATTATAATTATTTTCAGATAAATATTCCTGGAATTCCTTTATATCTCTTATTTATTTCACATTGACGTGGGGCCCTTGCTGGTCTATATGCACAATGTCTTTAAGGCCATGTCGGGTTGACTGGTTTATGCGTCCTTGGCCCTCTCATCAAGGACTCTCAAGTCATGCGACTCGCTTTGGTGAAAAGGAGGAGTCAGGAAGATTGAGCCATTTAAGATGAACAACGTCTCTGTATTCGGAAGTTGTGCTTCAGTTGTTCAGAGTCGACCTATGTTCGAAATTCAGTATTTCAATATTGCATTGCTTTACACCGTTGCGGGCAGAACTGAGATTCTTTTTACGTGTTCAGTGAAAGAGTTTTATGAAACCTTCGTTATCATGCCATTACAGAGGACTTGTATTTCAAAGGCAAAAGTTTTATGACAGTTTTATACATGGTGAACAAAGTGAACGTCTCTGGAGGACTTGATGGAATCTGCGATCATCTAAAATATAAGCTGGTGAGATAAAACATACTTCCTATGTCTAAAAGTAACAACAGACTATGCAATATATTTGACTAATTTTCTCTTTTATCGCAGAATAAAAACAGCCCGCAAGAAGAGCATTTGTTTCATCATTATCCATCTGAGCCAGCACAATCGGACAACAATGAACCTGAGTACACACCATCACCTTACTATGAAACACTTCGACCACAGCCCGCTGCCGGCATACAGCGTGGAGAACATCACTCAGAATATCTCTGTAGTTGACCACAACAATACTACGGAGTGCGCCAACATTATGATACCCCAGGAACTGTTCTTGACACTGGGCTTGGTGAGCTTGGTGGAGAACATCCTGGTCGTCCTTGCCATCATCAAAAACAGGAACTTACATTCTCCAATGTACTACTTCATCTGCTGCCTTGCCGTCTCAGACATGCTTGTTAGTGTCAGCAACGTGGTGGAGACTGTGTTCATGCTGCTCAACGACAATGGACTGCTCACGATGAAGCCAAGCATGATGAAACACCTGGACAATATTATAGACATCATGATTTGCAGTTCAGTGGTGTCCTCCCTGTCTTTTCTCAGCACTATCGCCGCTGACCGTTACATCACCATATTTTACGCGCTGCGCTACCACAGCATCATGACGACCCAGCGCGCAATCGCCATCATTGTCATCGTGTGGTCGGCTAGCATCACAGCCAGCACTTTCTTTATTTTCTACTACACCAACAACGCGGTCATAATCTGCCTGGTCACTTTCTTCTTCATCACTCTGGTCTTCACGGCGGTGCTTTACCTGCACATGTTCATCCTCGCGCATTTGCTCTCCAGGCGCGTCATGGCTTTCCACAAGAGTCGCCGTCAAGCCACGAGTATGAAGGGCGCGATCACGCTGACCATCTTGCTGGGGGTCTTCATCATTTGCTGGGGTCCCTTTTTTCTTCATCTGATCTTGATACTGACGTGTCCCAAAAACCCTCACTGCAAGTGTTTCTTCAGCCATTTCAACCTCTTCCTGATTCTCATCATTTGCAACTCTCTCATAGATCCACTGATTTACGCATACCGTAGCCAAGAGCTGCGTAAAACGTTGAAGGAACTCATCTTATGTTCCTGGTGTTTTGTGATGTAGATATTGATTCAGGAGAAATATATTACTGTGACAATAATAATCTGCGCTGGCTGATGCGATCTTTGTCATCATTGTGTGGATATGATGAAGTGGACCCACAGGTAAATGGAATGGAAAATCGTACGAATTTGCATCCAGTTTGTTGAAAAACTAATTTCGAAAAGCTCACTGAACGCTGCAAAAGACAGTTACGTACAGACGTATTGCTTACCACTCTTCAGTAGGTTTGGCAAATCTACGCGAGTTTACATGGAATACACCCCATGCTCTGTGTTAAAACGGAGAGAGGACCTCCGATGAAAAGTTACTATCCACTCAAATCTGCAATCCACCTCAAAATGAAGTAGTATTGAAGTTGTGTTTAATTTCCATATTAAACACATAACACGTAAATTGCACATAGAATGTCATGTGGAATGTCATAGAACGTGAAGAAGCATATATTTTGAATGATGATGGACTGCAGCTTGCAAATAAACAGAAAAGGAAAAATGAGAATTCAGGAATCGCATTGAGAACGTAAGGAAACATCCAGTCGCAAGCACATGTCTATTTTTATTTTTGCAGATCTGTGATGCAAAGTGTTGTGAATGTTTACATTAGTAAGATTTGCAGTCTATTCTTTTTAATTTATACAAATACAGATATCCCATATAGGCTATTTAAACAGCCCAATGTATGATTGTGAATTCTCAAGCATTATTCGTCCATTCCGACAAGAAATAGAGATGTAGCAAACCGAAATTAAGTTGTAGTAGTTGTATTGGATATAGGGCCTATCCATGCGAATGGTACGATGTTCCTTCACCTGTTAGATCAAAGATAGTTTTATTTATAATATTAGTCCTAGTAAATACATTTGTTTTCTTAACGATAAAGCCTCAGTAAGGACGTTTTAAGTCTTTTTGTCAATACCTCTCTGTAACTGTATATCTGTTAATATTTTAAAATACAACCTTATTATTTTAAAGTGAAAAAAAAAGGTTCCAAGTAGCTTACTTGCTGCTAGGCAGATGATGAAACCACCTTTTTTTATAACCAAAAGTCTGACACATGTTTCTGTTTCTATTTTTGTAAAGACAACCCAAAGAGCTGTTTTTAGCAATATTTATAGCTGTTCATATTAGTAATAAAGAGTTTGATTGTTTCTGATAAAAAAAAAAATAAAAAAAAAGTTTCTCTTAAGAATTTACATTGATAACAAATGGGCATATCATCTCTGGATACAAAGTGTTGTGTCCAATTTATCTATGTCCCTTCTATTTCATTTTCATGGGTGTTCTTGGAAAGGTGGTGGGTGTTCAAGAACTTTCCACGAAAATCCATTAGATACGTGGATGTCTCACTTACAGTATAACCTTAACTTACAGTATGTCCTCAGTGAGTTTACAAGTCATCCATTGTTTTTGGAATTGAATTGATGTCCAAGTATGTATCAATTGGCCTAGTATATAGGCAAAGCAAGGCTTCATAACATTCTAGGAAACATAAAGGTGACAAAATACTAGTTAACCATCTGTTCAACATAAGCTCTTGTATACAGTTGGCACCCACATCTCAAGTCTACATCTCCTTGACTGAGATATAAGCAGATTACTGAAAATACAGAAAATATCTCGGAAATGCCAGAACTATTATTATTTTTTTTTTTTTTATTTTATTATTATTATTTTTTATCTGAGTAACACTCTCAAAGACTGGCTAAAAGTTAAACTGGGTAGATCAGTATTAGGTAATTTGAACTTTTACAATCTATATTGATATTCTGGTGGTTGACATGACTGGCATTGACACAGGAATAATACTGTCCCTTCAATGGAGGTTTACACAGATGCCACAGAATTCACAGCTTTGTGATTAAACTAAAATAATAAACAATTTTCTTCATGAAAAAGAGTTGGAAATATCCTCTGCAGCTACACTAACTACTCAATGGCCTCTTAAAGACATTGTGAACCCATATGATGCTGTATGAAAGTTGTCTGTGTGTCATGGTCTCTTTGTGTGTGTGTGTGTGTGTGTGTGTGTGTGTGTGTGTGTGTGTGTGTGTGGCACATGAATGTTTGCTTGCCCCCACTAAATGGACAGGCCAAGCCCTTAATTAGTAACAGGCACAAGTGGTGTGAGCGTGAATTCATGTCTGCCTGAGGAAGTGGAATCTATTCAATTCATCCATCTCAATCACGAGTTTGTTTCAGACAAGCTCAGGGCAGCCTCAGATATTTTTGGTGGGTTTGCTCACCATGTAAAATGCAATGATGTGCTTTGATGTGTGAACAAATAGTTTTTGTTAGTTTCAGAAGTAAGAAACAAATAGGTCTTTTATGGGAAAATGCTGAGGGCACTGGACATTCATTTTTCAATACATCCCATAATCAACATCCTGTTGGCGCAACTGCCTGAGCATAAACAACCTATAAATGACACTTCTGAACATATAATATAGTATTGTGCGTCACCAAACATGGGTCCATATTCCCAGTGCCAAACCAGTTTCAGAATCAAACTATCCTCCCTGTTCCACACGATAATGCATAGATGAAATCACTTTTCTGTATACTGTAGTACCTTTACATCTTCCATTTGAAAGTTTTCATATCATTCTTTATCTATGTCAGTACAATGAAAAGTAGTCATGCCTTCTAGTTAACAGGCAGTCACATGTCCTTGTTTTTATTTTATTCCAAAATGCTTTGAAGGGGGCTTTTGGTCTGTTTTTACTAATTACATTGAGACTGGGCCATTGATCGTCTTGGGCTGAGCTCTCGCCACTGCGTGGTCTAAGAGACAAAAGAAGTAAGTAGGAATCCATGGTTAGGCACTGCACACGGCATGTGAGATATATGTTAGAAGTACAATATATTTTCTCTGAAATGGCTCTGCTGATAAACAACAGCTTGGAAATCTACTTTTGTCATGATGATCACGCTTTGTCTTATAGCTGGATTAATATGAGTTTGAGAGAGAGAGAGAAAAGAGAGAGAGAGAGAGAGAGAGAGAGAGAGAGAGAGAAAGAGAGACAGACAAACAGAGGTCTGTTTTTGACTTGATAATTTGCTGTGTAATTACCTCCGCCAAGGAGGTTATCTTTTCATCGGGGTTTGTTTGTCTGCTTGTTTGTTTGTTTGTTTGCAAATAACTCAAAAAGTTATGGATGGATGAAATTTTAAATGACCCAAGGAAGAAACGATTACATTTTGGGAGGCGGTTATATTTTCACTTGGTGGAGGTCTGCGGAGTGCTTTTCTAGTTTCTTTTGTTTTTATTGCCATGTCATTTCTTTCATGTTCTGGAACTCTATTTTGGTTTATCTGCTGTGTCTGTGTTTATACTGGATTCTTTGTGCTTGGTCACCTTTGAAGTAAATTGGTCAGATCAGCACATTCACTACTCTCTTATCTCTGAAAGGTGTAACTAGGACAGTAATGTTCTCAAATAGGTGTGGAAAGTGGATTTTCAATAGATTACCCCACAAAGGAGAGGTCAAGCCTCATTCACTTTCAGAAGCTGTATAAGGCTCAGTTCTAGGATGAAGACAAAAACAAACTAGGCAATCTAATGCACCCAATGGTACGACTCTTGACATGCTAGCAAGGCTCCATATCTAGCCAACATTCTGGTAATGGAATACTGACATGGTCATTTAAAAAAAAAAAGTCTTTACATTCTCCCTCACTCTCTTATGAGTGCTATTTGTTTCTCTCTCTTTGTTATAGTGCAGACAAGTCAATGTTAAAGAGGACATAGAATGGATGAATTGAGTATTGCACTGTGTTCTCTGATGTTAAAATAGTATATATTCAACTTTGATTTTAAAAAAATAAACTCAATTGAAATTTTCCAGGACTAATTAAAACCATATACTGTATTTAGGCTGGGTATTGAAATGGTCTGTTTGACTAAATGGCGCCCTCTTTGGCAACCCCAATTGAACTTCAATGGCTTTGCGATGTCTGACATCACAAGCAGGCTCTTTTCTAATTTGCCCATTTTTTAGTGTCTATTTCTAAGTTCAAGATTTTCATATGAAGTAGGGCACAACCATGCCTCATGTTCATGATAGCTCTTTGTTTATGCACAACCTCTCATAATTCATGAAAACTAAGAAAAACATTTATTTCCATTCTATGTCACCTTTAAAAGATTCAAATTAAATTATAGTATTTGATTCCTTGTTGATTTTACATTATTTACATTTCAGTATCCTTTTAAAAGCATCAATATAAAGACGGAATTATCATAATTATTATTATTATTACATTAGCAAACTTGTGCAATTAACTAAAATGTTTAAAAAGTATTTTGACAGCCCTTTTTTGAGTGGTTTTAACGTGTGGGTCAGCTCAATGAATTTAGTTCTACTTTTGTTAACAAGATCGTTTTTTATGGATACTGTTTTCACAGATTTACTGAATAATTAGGGGTTGCTTGAGGTTCCTCTTCAGGTGGTCTATCTCAACACTTCACTTTATATTATTAGCTAAAAAACACAGAGTCGTTTTAGTTTGTCCTGGCTTGGTCATCAATACATCGATGGAAAACCAATTACATACTGATTAAAGGCTTGTTGACACAGCACATTTCAATTAGCCTGCCATGGATAGCCTTGTGAAAGCTCTGCTACCTTTTCTATTAAGAGCTCTGATGTTGTCTTTCCATACTGTGACTATGAAGTTATAGTCTAATTTACCATAACATCATTATATAGTAAATATAATCTTCTCCAGTCTCTAGTTATGTCAGAGAACAGCCTGGTACGAGATGTTTCAAATATGCCATGTGCATACCTTCTGCCATTCTTTGGATTTACTCTGTCTCTTCTTGATGCAGCAGAGTCCAGAACAAGACTCGTCAAGCTTGGTCCCTCCAGTCCAGATCCCCTGACACCAGCATGCAGGTGAATAACGATGACAGCATGTTCTTAGGTTGTCCACTTGAGGCCGTAACTCAGATAAACCATGGACATCCTGACGTTCTTTATGTAGCCTATGCAACATGGCATATCTTTTGGGGGTGTACTTGTTCAGTAACCTTTGGCTGTTCTGATGTCCAGTATCAGGGCCAATGTGCGACCCCATAGAGTTAGGTCCCTAAACAGTATGTTTATCACATGTGGCACATGTGTGATTCCTTGAGAAATTAAAATTAAATAATTTTACAAATTGTGTTTAATTATATTATTTCTTACATATAGGGAAAGGTTTAACTCAAGACGTAGCCTAGTTTAGAGGTGGTTTCCATAGTTTCCATAGTTGTTGCTTTAACATACCTCAATCTTTTCCTCAGAGACAAGTACAGAAACAACTAAATGCAATTTGTGTCTAACCAGACGTGCAAAAAAGCAGAAAGGTGCAATGTGGTACAATTATATAATTGTACATATAACAATTATATAATTATATAACAATTATATATATAACAACAATTACATAAACATTCACATGGTTGAGGTTAGCGACTGTATTCTATTTGTCAAACAGTCAGTATTTCATTTCATATATGCCGTAAGAACACACATCCAACAAAGATAACCATATCCGCCCCATGAGCCCACTAAGCGATTCAGATGTTTTACTGCACCACAAAACAATCAGTAAACGGCAAACACATGCTCTCGGAATTTGATAAACTTAATTTCAGCAAAAATGTAAACCAACTTGTAGTTGGTTGTTTTTGCAGTACTTAATGAAATTATGATAGCCCTACTGTGTGGACAACATTTTATAGACCACTGATTTGACATGGACATTATTGTTTATTTGCTATTCTCCTTCATTTTCTTTATTTATTTTCATTAGATTATTTTTGTAGTCTGTAATGTAGTCTACAAAAAAAACAACTTTTTAAATTGTTCACTGTTAAATTAATTATTGTATTGCTTTTATTTGTATGTCGCTTTAAAGTGTTTGCCAAATCCGATAACCATAACCACAACCATAACATGTTGCATCACTATCACATTCTTCAGGTGCATGCCACCTTTCATGAAATGCCATCCATGGGGAGTGCTGCAAAAGACATCTGTCACTATTTCAAATCGCCTTATACTAATCAATGCACATGCATCACATGACCTGTTACGTGGCTAGATCCTATAGTGCATTCCACCTTATAGAATAACTAACAAATATAATTGCAGTAATGAAATACATATTATACATTAAATTGGGAATCTGCTCATAAGCAAATCAATACAACATTCTAACTACAGTAATAACATACTAAACTTACAACAAATGATTAACTCAAATTTGCTCCTACTTTAACATTCTCTTGAGACACTGCTCAGACCTCTGACCAATATGTCGTTTTACTTGTGTGTCACACATGTGTGTAGTCAGCATTACTTGTGTACTCTAATGTATTTGATGGTGTTCTGAGCTGTTCTTCGGAGTGTTCAAAGCATGGTTTTGCAGTTCTGAGTAAACATTTTTTGACCCATGGTTCTATTTCTCTTTAATAAATGTACAGCATGTGTTGTGTTTTGCCACAAGAGGGCATTGTTCATCAGTCACTCTCGCACACACACGCACGCACGCACACACACACACACACACACACACTCACTGTATTACATGAGAGCTATATAACCAAATCTTAAAATACAATTTCTAATCTAATAGTGACCAAATGCAGTACATGTTGAGATACTGTGAGAGTTTTTAGTGTGTGTGTGTGTGTGTGTGTGTGTGTGTGTGTGTGTGTGTGTGTGCGTGCGTGCGTGCGTGTGTGTGTGTGTGTGCGTGCGTGCGTATGTTTGTGTGTGTGTGTGTGTGTGTGTGTGTGTGTGTGTGTGTGTGTGTGTGTGTGTGTGTGTGTGTGTGTGTGTGTGTGTGTGTGTGTTTGTGTGTGCGTGTGTGCGTGCATGTGCGTGTGCGTGTGTGTGTGTGTGTGTGTGTGCCTAGAGGGTCTCTTACATATTCTGTCCTTCTGACATTGAGTGGCACCATCTGTCTGAAACGGGAGCAGCATGCTCTCATTTGAAAACTTAACTCCACCTGCTCCACAGAACAGCGATCAATAAAACCTGTCACATGGAGGAGGAGACATGCACACAGAGGAAAGCCTCTAATGTAGCCTGCGATGAGGCTGCATTTACTGTAAACGCTGCCAGGATGAAGGGATGCAGAGGAATCGATAGTCACATTCCTTCTTAGAGTCAGATTCTGCATTTTTAAAAACTCAAATCCATTCCCTCCATTGCTCACTGGCTTTTTAACCTTTGAAATAGAACTTTTTGCATTCAGGAGGTGCATTTTTTTCTAAAAACTGAATGGGAAAGTTGTGTGGATGTGCTCCAGCTCTGTGACTGTAGCAATGAGAATGAGGAGAATATTAAAATCACTGGAGAGAATGTACTGTAGCTGCCAGTCACTGCAGCTGTAATTTAGGATCCCTTAAGATCTCATCGTCATACTCTGCAGTTAACCCTCCATGGTGCAGAGTATCGTAATACGGGAGATACAGACAAATTAATTTGAACATGGCTGTTACTGAACAATAAGATACGATAAGAACACACTCAACAAATGGCCACCTCCATACTTGATTATATGATTATATGTAAATGTAAGGACTTGACCATGCGTCCGTGCATTCCTACCCCAATAGCAACAGGATCCTTTGTTGTGGCAGGCAGTCTGCTGTTTAGTCAGAGGTGTGGACCTCCGCTCACAGCACCGCTGATATGGCTCACGAGGGACTCACTTCCTGTCTGTGCCATTTAGCCACTCTGTCTGACAAAAAAAGAAAATGTAAAATGCCGAAAGTTAACATCATACTGTCATTTCCAGACTATTAGCCGCGGCTTATACATTGATTTTGCTAAATTTCTTCCGCCATGAGGTTATTACAGGATGGCAGTTAATATGGTGTTAATATGGTTTTGTTTCTTTAAAACTGGCATAAAACACTGTCCCGTGGCTTATACACAATGCGGCTTATATGCAGGACATTACTGTAGCAAAAATCTTGGGTAAATTACTGAATAATCTCTGCTGAGTTAGCAGCTGGTCAGTAGAAATCCCAAACTCATTTGCATTGATCTAGGCATGATTAGCATCTATGGCCAGCTTCAGGCTGCAGACATCTGGGGCTATGCTGATCACTACCATACATGGGTGTAAGACTTATCCTTCCACTGACTCTTATCATATAAAAAATTACCTTTCTTTGTGTTGGGTCTTGTTCAAGAGGTGTGTGTGTGTGTGTGTGTGTGTTTGTTTGTGTATGTGTGTGTGTGTGTGTGTGTGTGTGTGTGTGTGTGTGTGTGTCTCTCTGTGTGTGTGTGTGTGTGTGTCTCTCTGTGTGTGTGTGTGTGTGTGTGTGTGTGTGTGTGCCTGACTCACTCACTGACTGACTGTGTGGTCTACTGAATGTTGCTCCCATGCTATCCTGGTGTCCTTGAGGGGCATCATCTGTCTGAAACGGAACTGGCATGTGCTCATTCGAAAATGTAACTCCACCTGCTCCCGATTCCCGGTCCCCATGAATTAATCAATAGGACCCAGCCAAGTAGGAGGCTTCTAATGCAGAGAATGCCCACATTACAGTAAAAGCAAAGATACTTTTAAGCCTCAACCTTTCTATAGCCTTCTGTAGTTTGTGCTTGTCTGATAAAAAAAAAATCTGATAAAAAAAAGAAGATGACGCATAAAAATTATAAATTTGAAAAATATGTAGAAACTGTCTATCTCTCTTCAAGAATGATGCAAGAATGAGTAAGGGATTTTCTGTTGAGCTAATAGCTTACATCTCTCAAGGGACAATTTTCTACAGAACAAAGGGCCTCAGCAGTAGCCTAATGTTTGCATGATGTTTGGTTATGAGGGTTTAAAATCAAATGTAGACAGGCGCTGAGTCGGAATTTGAGAAGCAAATAGGTTAGTGATAAAGCAATATGAGATTTCAGAGCAGGAGTCTAAATATGGTAGACTTCATTTTGGTAAATTTGTAATGACTCAGCATATAGCCTATAGCCCGGGGCCATAGCACCAATGTTTCAGATTACTTGCATTTCACAGCATTCAAAGCAAACTGGTGACTTGCTGAAGGGACACAAATCAGGTTTGTGTTTAGAAGTCAAATATTGAATGGGCTGACATTCTGTAAAAGATGTTAGTGATATAATCTTAATAACCAGGCGCACATTAGCCGGCAGTAAAGTAAGTGGCCTCCTCTGTAGAATATTTCATGTGTTTAGCAAGTTACCTGCGATTGTGCTCTACAAGTTAGGGAAAAACTTGATGCGCCACGTTAAAATGCGTTTAGTCCAGCCTAGCCTGGTTGCTGATGCTGTTACATTCCCCTCGTCAGACCGCATGAAGTTGCAGAGATTTACTTTTCTGTACTTCCTATTGGCTGATGGCCCACATGTCTCATCCCCAAAATGACGTCATGGGGAGAAGCATTAGCATCCTCTGTGCAAATCAAAGTAGACAGAGCCGATGACCTGCGTCTTCATGAAAAGCTTAGCCAGCGCCGTGTAACACTTTTGCTGGCTACTTCATACAATCAGCACGCCTCATCTCAAGGATCATAATGCGAGAAATCGTCCACATTCAAGCTGGCCAATGCGGCAACCAAATTGGAACCAAGGTAACTTGTTTAACTTATGAAAATGAAAATCACATGAACTTCTCATTATGTTACATTGCAGTTCTAGGCTGTGACATCTTCTGTGCGTGTTGGGCACGAGTGCATCATGCCTTGAATTACCATTTGAATGAAGATAAAACTGGGTGGCTAAGAAATCGCTATAAACGAGGCTATAGCCTAACCTTACATGTTAAGAATATAAACGTGCCATTAAAGTTTGTTCGTGCTGTCAATGAATGACACTTACAGTGTAAAGCAAAATAGCCTATATGGCTATTACGCACAGAGTGATACTCTTCCCTGCATAATGGCCTAACTGTGCATCACTCTACTAATATCTTCAGGACGGAATGCAAAGAATTAACAATAGTTTATATATAATTTCCACTCATTATTCTAATCTAGCCTTGTACTGTGAAGATAGATGTCATAGAACGTGGTCCGATTCCAGAAGTGGCAAGGATCTCATATTTCATTTATTCTAATGACTTGCATTTTTGTGTGATGGTGTCACTATAAGACTAAAGTTACAGTTGGCTGTTATAACGCTAAACGTGTAGCCTAACGGAAACATTTGATCCTGTTGCGTACCCCTTGTGCGTAAACATACCGCATGCTGTGTTAAACACGCACGTTTCTTGCGCAGTTCGCATATTGTCGTGATGTATTCTTGACAAATTGCGGTATGACATGCCTCTCTTGACATGCCTCTCAATCTTATTTTCCTATGAAGTCATTCGACTTCCATAAGGGAAAACTCTAAGCTGTACGACGTCAATTGTTCACAGATGTGTTTAAATAATATTGAGTTGAAGTTTCTGTGAGAGGGAATATTTTGAAGATGGAAAGACATTTCAGTAGACTCTAACTGTTCTATGTTATCCATCCTGTGATCCTGTGGTGTGGAAACAGCTAATGGACCTTAAATCCTGGTCTGGGGCAGTTAAAAAGATGACACTAAAGAATCCTGTACTTGATGTAGATGGTGTCATCATCATTTATGGATATTTATAATACTGATGATGGTGATAGTTTTTGGGCACAATTTTTCATTGAAAAACAGTGAGCCTCATATAAAGCCACGCCTTCTTCTGTATTCTCCTTTATAGTTGTATGAGGTCATCATTTACTTTCCAGCTGTCTCGCCTCATGTAGTCCTAGTCCTTTGTTCTCAGTAGAATTAATATTTGTCAGCCCAAGTAGCTGAGAAGCTTAGCTTTTGTGCATTGACAGTGGAAATTAAACCAGTAATATCTGCTTCTCTCATGATGGGCGGGCCATCACATCAGAAACTAGATACATAACCTGTCCGTCTCCTGTACAGTGTTGCTCATTGAGGCTTGACCCCAGTCACATGATCCCCAGCGACTCATAATGAGGTAGTGAGGAAGTACATTGTCTGTGTGTGGCTGGGTGCTGTTGCCCGTTGAGTCATGCCCCTGTGATTACGCTGTGACTCTTTAGAAACAAGGCTGGAAGGCTTCGGCCCACTCCCTCCTGGGTGTCAAAAACAGGACAACGGGAGCTAAAAAAGGGAGCGGAGCTAAAATACCAAGGTGATCTTGTCCTGTTTCCGTGACAGTGTTAAAAAAATGTGCCTCTTGGTTTCGCATGCTGGGTGGAAATACTGATTCGAGGGAGGTTGGGACGTCAGAGTGATCCATCATGTCGTGGCATCAGCGTTCGCGCTGTCACCCTCTGTCCTGATGTGCTCCCAGCTTCTTTGTCTGAGCATTTTTTGTCTCAAGCTGCCTGGACCAGACTGCTCTCACTTTCATTGGTCTCTCTCACTGTCCCATCCCTGGGCACTCCCACCATTGTGGTCAGCTACAACACACACACAGACACACACACACACACACACAGCTGTGTGTCCCCACAGGATCAATGCATCTCTGACTTTCACTTACCCCTTCTGTTTCCAGAATGTGCTTTGTGAACAAAGTAGTAATACAAGGCAGCAATGCTATAGTTAGACATCAAAACAGTGTTCTCTTTGAGTCTTCTCTCCCTGTCTGTCTCTCTCTCTCTCACAAAAGTGTGTTTGATTTATTCGGGTCTCTAAAAGTACTAGGTATCATGACAAAGAACTGGAAACAGAAACCACATACAGTTTTTATGTACTCTTGTTTCAGTCGATGTTCATATCCCGCCCCCCCGCGCCCCCCCCTTGTTTCTGTCTGTCCTCAGTTCTGGGAGGTGATCAGTGATGAGCATGGCATTGACCCAGCTGGGAACTACATGGGAGATTCAGACTTACAGCTGGAGAGAATTAACGTCTATTATAATGAGGCATTCAGTAAGTATACTTGCGAGTCTGTTATTCTCTTTACAGGTAATTAATACAGGTAACAATGCATGTCTGTCCTTGGTGTGAAGTGTTTGTGTTGACAAGTGTTTTTGTTTTTTTGCATTTCGTGCTTAAAACAGACCTATCTTTGACCTGCCAGAAAGTGTTCCCTTTATTTAATAATGACAGGTCTTGGAAATGTTCTGTATTGAAACTGTGGACACGGGATCATGGCTAGAGATTTCTAGAGATGGAGCATCTGCCAACAGCCTCAGCTGTGATTACCAATACAGCTGTGGCCACAGTCCCGCAAGAACTCAAATTTATGTCCCACAGTTAACCTTTCAGGAGCTAATGGAATGAAGTTACTATGTCATTCAGAAAGGAGGTTTTTGAAACATGCTTGTGGTGTATTAGATGTGTTTGTTCACTAAAAATACAGGCAAATAAGTGAGCACATACAACATTGAGAGAGATCATTGACAACTGGAAATGGTTTCCATACTAAAAACAATACACTTTCATACAGTATGTGATGGGATCTGGGAAAACTCATTATGGTGAGATCATAAATCCTTGATTTCTGCATGGTTTCAACCCTCTGGTGAAATTTCACCAACTGAAGATCCTGACCATCCTAGCAACATCCTGGACACCATCCTCCAGCAACATCCAGGATACCATCCTTGCAAAATCTTGGATGTTGCTAGGATGGTACCAGAATCTAGCCTGGCTAGCGCCTACCACTTCTCAAATGAGATGTGGTCTGGCAACCAGACGTTAATTTTCTCGTATTTGAAAAAATGCCCAGATCCGTTCATTGGGCGCCACGGATGTCTATCAAATGCGTCTCTGCATAGCTCATCATGGTCTTGCTTTCTCCCCTGTTCTGTGATTGGCCACCAACATCAGGCGAAAATGGGGGCGTTAGTTTCCAGACTTAGCAGCGTGAAAGAAATCACCGCGCAAGGCAGTATGGGAACACCCAGGCTAACCAGAATCATAAGTTGATGAAAGTTGTGTTTTCCCAGCTCCCGTCAAATATTTCTGTAATGTTGTTGTTAAGCTCAATGTCCGTAACGTTGCTCCTGGAAATCTCTTCATCTCTCCTCAGCCAACAAGTATGTTCCAAGAGCCATCATGGTGGATTTGGAGCCAGGTACCATGGACAGTGTCCGCTCTGGACCCTTTGGGCAACTTTTCAGACCAGATAACTTCATTTTTGGTTAGTATGATACAGCTTTTTTTCTTTTTACCTCATAGATAATATCCTGTCTTGTTCTTAATTATTAATGTCGACTAATGGAGAATGTCTACAGTCAACAGTTTTCAGTCAATTATTTTGTTATATATACTATATTGTATTGCTCCAGGTGCCTAAACTGGAAACATTTTGCATGGAATCTTTGTAATTATATAATTTCTTATTTCTTGCATTTTGTCTCTTACTCATTAAGGGGGATTAGTTTCTCAGTTACATAGTGTGTCTATACGTTCCAAGCATCCACCTATTTTCTTCCGTCCTGTAGGTCAGAGTGGGGCAGGAAACAACTGGGCCAAAGGCCACTACACAGAGGGCGCAGAGCTGGTGGATGCGGTGCTGGACATTGTGAGGAAGGAGAGTGAGAACTGTGACTGCCTGCAGGGCTTCCAGCTCACCCACTCTCTGGGCGGAGGAACAGGCTCGGGCCTGGGCACGCTGCTGATCAGTAAGGTCCGGGAGGAGTACCCCGACCGCATCATGAACACTTTCAGTGTGGTGCCTTCGCCCAAAGTGTCTGATACCGTAGTGGAGCCCTACAACGCTACGCTCTCCATCCACCAGCTGGTGGAGAACACGGACGAGACGTACTGCATCGACAACGAGGCGCTGTATGATATCTGCTTCCGTACGCTCAAACTGCCCACGCCTACTTATGGCGACCTCAACCACCTCGTCTCCTCCACCATGAGCGGGGTGACCACCTCTCTCCGCTTCCCCGGCCAGCTCAACGCCGACCTTCGTAAACTGGCGGTCAACATGGTGCCCTTCCCTCGTCTGCACTTCTTCATGCCAGGCTTTGCCCCTCTGACAGCTAGGGGGAGCCAGCAGTACCACGCTCTCACTGTGCCCGAGCTCACCCAGCAGATGTTTGATGCCAAGAACATGATGGCAGCCTGCGACCCACGGCACGGCCGTTACCTCACCGTGGCAACCGTGTTCCGCGGTCGCATGTCCACCAAGGAGGTGGACGAGCAGATGTTGGCTGTCCAGAGCAAGAACAGCAGCTACTTTGTGGAATGGATCCCGAACAATGTGAAAGTGGCTGTGTGCGACATCCCGCCGAGAGGCCTCAAGATGTCCTCCACGTTCATCGGCAACAGCACGGCCATCCAGGAGCTTTTCAGACGCATCTCCGAGCAGTTCACCGCCATGTTCCGCCGCAAAGCCTTCCTGCACTGGTACACGGGCGAGGGCATGGACGAGATGGAGTTCAGCGAGGCCGAGAGCAACATGAACGACCTGGTGTCCGAGTACCAGCAGTACCAGGACGCCACCATAGACGAGGAGGGCGAGATGTACGAAGATGACGAGGACGACTCAGAGACACAGGGTTAGGAGTCGCGCTTCCAGCTGTGCCGGACAGTCAAAAGAAAACCACTGTGTCTTTTAGGACCAAAAATATACCTCCCTGCCTTAGCCCCTCTGTATATCTCACTCCCGCTTCATACTGTTTGTTAAGCTCTTCTTGATAAACTTAAGTGACAGCTCCACCAGTAATAACTGACTGTATTGCAACAACTCATGCTGACATGTTGAAAGTACTGACAAAATGAAATAAAATAAACATGTTTGAAAAATAGATAGATCTCAGGCAATGTTTATATAGAAAGTTCCTCTTAAGAGCATTGTTTTATCATCGGACAACCCTTACACCCTTTCGTCTTCTCATAGAGGGCAACAGGTACAGATCTGTTTACAGTTATGTTGCAAAGAGACAACACTGGACACTGAATCTAACGAAGGAAGGCTTGATCAGCAAGAACTGCATCATGACTGCCCCACACCTAAATGACCTACATAACTAGACAGAAATATGTGCCCAGAGGTGAAATGTCCCTGGAGGTGAAATCTGCTGCTGATACAGTGTGAAAAAGCATTATTCCTCCATGCTTTGCTTATATGTATCTCCCTTAGTGGACTTCCACTCAAAGGCATGTTTGTTGATCACATGCTGGTGATACAGCAGTATACATAGCCTACAAAAGAGCTTTTTGCACAGAGCCGGCTTTGATAGTGAGTGTGACCACAGTGACCCCTCTGTGGCTTTTCATGGTTACGGATTTCAGAGTGCATCTATTGCTCCTGGACTGATTTAGAAGCTGATGAATTTAGGTCAGACTTTTTAAGGTGATACTTTCGGCGTGGAAAACGCAACTCTTACAGCTGACTTTTTGAGGTTGTTTAACTTCCTATCAGCTCACTTTGTATCCTTAACGGCACTCCAATTGATTTTATAAACACAGTATGTCAAAAGGTATTCCCATACTCTGTCATTAGTAAGACCAATCATGTTTTCCTTCTTGCATAGATATTGTAGTTGAATTGAAGCTACGTATCTACCTTGGGAAATATGAAGTGCTTCTCTACTCTCTCAGTAGGTTTTATGCATTATGCAAGATTTATTACTGCTTTGGCACATAGTCCTGCACTTCAGACACTTAGAGATAATTACATCCAGTCTGAAAAAAATACTGCATCCTGTAATAAAGGAAAATGCTGCTGAATCATTTAGGTTCATATTAGAGTGAGGTCAAAGAGACCAATCCGTTACTCCTGTGGAGTACACTCAACCTCGGGGGACTCATACATCCTGTCTGTGCAGATCTGACTGGACAGAAGGAGGGGGTACTTAGTCTGAACAGACCTATGCTCTAGAAATGCACAGTCATCACTTGGAAGGAGGAGTAGGTTAACCCACTGTCAATGCTGGTCTGTCTTTTTTGGAGGTACTACTACTATTACTACTACTACTACTACTACTAACAACAACAATAATCATAATAATAATAACAATAATACATTTTTCATTTTAAAGTCCTTTTAAAGACACCCAAGGTCACTTACTGTAGATAGCCTAGTAATATGGTTATGGTTATGGTTTAATGATTTAGCAGGTCGCTTTTGTCCATAGGCTAATATGCTGGTTTGTCTTTTTTTCCAAGATAGTAATAGTATAATAACAGCTGTGGGGGGAAAAACGACTTAAGCAAGGCTATAGTGTTGGTTCACATATAGGCCAACTGGTTATTTTTTAGTTATGGTTGGTTCAGCAGAGGCCAGCAAGGCCAGCAGCTTCAAATGCTCAACACACAAGAGACAAACCTCGCCCAGCAAAACCTGCATACATCAGCAAATGTTTTGTCAAAGATTTTTTCAGAGGGTAACTGAAAATCCACTCCCCTTGAAACTGTGAATTCCAAAGGCCCATGAAAGAGGAAGTGACATATAGGGTCACTTCCAGTTCCAGTGTGCTGTTTTGAGAGTCTGAAATCCATTGTTGCACCAACAGTCCTGATTCAAATGAGGAAACCTGAAAATGCAGATCACTTTGTTCATTATGAGAATATAGAAATAAATAGAAAATTGTTGAGCACAATCACAATGACGACACATCTGAGGATGGCAAAAGTTAATTAAGGCACACTCTTTTAGAAAGAAACATACTATAATTGCAAATTATGTACATTGTATAGGCCTATTCCAGTGGTTCCCAACCTGGGGTCCGTGGACCCCATTAGGGGCCGCCAGAGATTACAGGGGGTCCGCAGAATGTTGCCTGGGCTAATTGAGTGGTTACCAAAATTATATTAGCACGTATTAAATGTATAAAATCCCAATAACACACCCAACTGGATAATCAAAACGTTGTATAATCCAAATTAAAACATATTTTTGTTCCACGTTTAAATTCATTTAGCTATTACCTCTGACCTATGAACTTGCATAAGCAACCTTTAGGTCCAGCTAGGCTAGGCATTGGTAATTCATCCCCGGACCCCGATTGTTGAATAAAACCATGTCTTGTGTGTATGTGGGTGCTCAGATAATGTCTAATAATAAAAATGGTCACAGACAAGGGGGCCTTCAAAGAAAAAAGGTTGGGGACACTGGCCTATTCCATATTACACAGTCTGTCCACTAGATGTCCCTCCTGACTATGACTCAACCTATTTCATGCTTGAGTTGTCAGAGTGCTGGTGATGCTGCTGTTTTTCAGCTTGCAAAACAAGAAGGAATTGGTTGTCTGACAAAACGTTGTAACGTGTTAAAGTTTGCACATTTTGCACAAGGGTTGCCTTATTTATCCTCGTTTGGAACACTACCATGAGGTAAGCAGTGGATATAAACAAGCCGTTTACCTTAGTAAAAGCTATCTATCCTAGTTAGCTAAATTGCTAACACGACAAAAACAGAAATTTGTTTATGTAGCCTATTTGCAGTGATGCTGGCTGGCTAGCTTGCTCGCTCGTCATTATGGCCATGCATGCAATATGGCAGACACATTTACTATGAAGACATACACCTGAAAAGGTCCAAAATATTAATTTGACGAATAGGTACCCTTTCGCCATAGTTGGGTTGTGAAAGGTTTCGCCAAATATATGTTCATACACAGGTGTTTAATTATATAGCTAGCATGGTACTGTTAAATAATGTAAACTTCTGACAATGATAATTCCTTTTACGATTTATATTAGATTCAACGTTTTCGCAAACGAGCTGAATACTGTAGTGTAGGCCCAATAAAGAATTCACAGGTGATCATTGGAATGTGTCTACTGTGCACAGAACGTAAGGTAGCGTCTTGTTTTAAAGTATATTTTTGAGTTGTGTATCATTTAGTTCTTGTTTTACTTGGGCAGAGATATCATCTATTGACAAGTTAGTTACTTACAACTCACGTTAGCATTAATGATCTCGAATGCATGTTGCAATCAGCAGCTGACATGTAACGATTTGTGTGGGTTACACATTTGTCTTAAGACAGTGGTTCATGAGAATGTCAAAGGAGTCATTGTTCAGATTAATCTTGCTCAGAAAGAAGTGCTGATGCCTTGAGTCACGAATGTCTTATTAGAGCCTAGCCCTAGGCAGGGCTGTACGCTAAGCTTTTTCACTAGGAGCACAGGTGCTCCTAAATGAAAAAGTTTAGGAGCACAGAAAGAAATTTAGGAGCACTATGAAATTTCCTTGAAAACCTTCTTGCCTTAAGCAGGATACAGATCATTCACAGCAGTGGCAATCATAGTCTCTGCTCAAACCCTACACACAGAGAAAATGGCATGTCTTGTTTCTATTTAATATTTTGAATTCAGAATTTGTATACATTTTGTTATCAATTTATAGCATTTTAGGATCTGCATAATTACTTATAGCTTAAAATATTCAGTAAACTGAATACTTCATATTGATTACACTGTAATGATATTACAAGGGTGGTGTGTAGGTCTAATTGAGTGCCTGTCACTTTAAGATGTACGTGAACATAATTAGGTTTCATTCGGTTTTAGGAAAAGAGTCAAGCATAGTTCAAGGATAGGCTACATCATGTTTTCATTAAATAACTTAAATGTTCAAAAAACGAACAAAGGTAAAGACAAATATTTCTGGTGTAATAGAAAAGATGAGTGTCCACTGTCCAGTAACAACTTCTATGATTTAGGTAGCCTACCATGGCATGGCATCCTTGGTCATGTTTAATTGGCTGGGTGCTTAACTTACTCTACCATGACTCGTCTTGGAGTTTGGTAGGCTATATCTGTTATATCCAATGAGTGACAACCTCAAATCGAGCTCAAAATGAAACGTTACGGTATTCTCCTGATAACGTTAGTGGAATGGAATTAATGTGAATGTAACCTCCATACAAAGACGCAGAGTGGCTATATGATGCGCACATTTGCAATGAAAATGTTCCGCCTTTTTAAAGCAGGTGTAGCCTACACCAAATCGCGGTTAAATCCATCATTTAGACAACAGAATCAGTCGGATTTCTCTCATAGAAGTCAACCAGGCCTATGTCAAATGCAGGCTGGGGTGAAGCTATAACACGGTTATAGTTATAACACGGTTTCCACACTGTGTTTATCAACCGTGATAATAATAATATTTGAAATGAACACGGTAATTGTAGGCTATATAGTCAACATTCTTATCATGGTTTGCCGTTTCAACGGTAGGCTAATCGCTACAAAGTCACCAACTGATAACGAACAGATTGAAGAAAAAGAAGAATGGTTTTGGAGTGACATTTCTTGCGTGTGTGAGAGACAGCGAGGTTGATGAAAGCGTGAGTTTCCAGCCAGGAGCGTTAGAGTTGTCAACTATGAAATTTGTATACAGATGCGCGAAAATTGTAGCCTACTAGCCTATACTTTGATCCACTTGGTGTGGATTTTTAGGAGCAAAATGCGAATAAAAGGGTTGAATTCAGTACTCGCACCTGTGCTCCCATTTCATATTTTCAAGTAGCACAAATATATATATCCTCGCATTTGCGACGAGGTGCTCGCAGTGTACAGCCCTGGCCCTAGGCTAGTTGTTTAGTCCACATTCAATGTAAACAATGCTTTCAGTTTTTGATTTGGCTAAACCGTTGCCTGCACCAAGTGAGTCTGCCTTGCACACAAACGAAGCATTTGTAGCCTACATTAGTTTCGATTTTCAGTTCTTGCATGCAATCAGTGGGCTAAGTTTTTGTATAGGCTGTAGCCTAGCCTCATGTCCTCCAAGTTTGCTTAGCTCAAAAGAAATTAGGTACATTCTGTTGTTTAATTCACAGATCTGTAAATGTCCATGGTAGATTTTACTCAACAGAGTAACTGGTGTATATTATGATTAAATTAAAAATGTATGTGAAATGTTCCTGGAAATATTGATGTTGTCCATGAAAAACAAGGTTCCACCTGTAGGCGTATCCTGCACTGAAAAAAAGAGAGTAATGTCTCTGACCTACTGGGTATGGGCTCAGACCTTGGGATAGGGGCAAAGTAGCATAACGTCTGTATGACTGCTATGGACTGCGCGTCTGCTCTTTCATAGATGTCCTTATTTTTTTTACAAACAAATTGTATTTTACGAGGAGTGACTGTGAGTGAATGTTTGACCATGAATTTTCAATGCTCCCCCAGATGTAGACAGTGAGATGGAATATGATGAGAGACTTGCCCGTTTCCGCCAAGGTCTCGTCAACCCCTTCGACAGAGGAGAGGATGAGGCCTCAACAGAGTGCAATGGCCCCTCAAAGACTGGTGAGTGCAAACATGACAAAATGAATCAGAGAAAGTAGAACGATTGAAGAAGTGTGCTGACTTTATTGACAGTTTGGCAAGCATTACAAAATCAAACGCATTCAACAAACAGATTCAAGAAGATTCAAGAAGTTTGCAGAATGTTTAAGTATTTATTGAGGTTTTTTTGTTCTGCACCTGGAATGTACAATAACGTCCTTCAACTGCCTCAGGAGTGTGCCACAATGGTAATGAAATAGAATGCAGGCAGGCAGAGTAAGCCTGCAACAGTTGTTCGGGAGTGTAATAAGTCACTCTCAATTCTCATGCTTTTCTTTCGTTTGGTACGATGTTGAGTGATAGTCAAATCATTCTTGTGGCATGCATGTATGTAGCTTAATAAACTGAGTATGCAAGTGAGTAACAGACTGAGTCACAATAGGGAGTCTGTGCTGAAGACCTTGGAGAGGCTTCTTCTGGTTTCACAAGCTGTGGCATTTTCAGCAGACTTCTCTTGTGAAATCCTGAGTGGGCTTTTTGGAACAGGGAGCAAAAACTGAAGCAAATGTCAGGTGATCTGAAACCGCCTGCTATCAGTTCCTGTTTGGATTATGTATCAAGAAGCGTGATATAAAAGGTTTCTTGGTCAGTCGATTGGCTGGTCTTGCTATTGCCATATCATTTTCAGAGCGAAAGAATTATGCTTTGCTGTGAAGTTTATGCAGGTACCACTCTTACTGTGCTTTTAGATTGTTTATTGTATTTTTTTTTCGTAGTAGAATGGGTTTATCAAAGGAAGTTGGAGGAGGGGATGTCTAATTTTCTCTTAATTGAGGGAAAGGGGAAATGAATTGTTTAACAAAGTCAGTTTTGCTTTTTTTTTGAAGGATGGTTACTTATTTACTACATCGACATAGTGGTGAACTCTCTTAAATTGTGAACGTCCAAAGTGTATTGTGTTTTCATAGCTATATGCAGCTGTTCTGTAAAGTGATATGTTGACATCTTGTATTGACCATTTTTGTATTGCGCAATATAGTGTTCTCCCATATTTGTCCTCTCTTTCATAGCTATATTGCCAATATTGCATGGCAGTGCTGTAGTTAATCATATGGTTGCAGTGTTATGTTAATAACATTCTATTCAGCTTGTGTTGTAGTTGGATACCAGTGACAGCACCTAGAGCAGCCAAGCACTACCCATTACCCATAGAGTTAACAGTTAAATGCTGTATGTGTGAATTATGCTCACCACATTAACAACACTGTATCACGTGGAAGACACCTGTAAATGTTAACCATTTAACAGCCGTGACACAGTTTTATTGGTTGTTACAGCATCAGAATGTGTCTCCTGTGAGTATGATAGCTGTGTGCAAAGCTGTGTGTACAGTGGAGTCAGTACAACATGGTCTGGAAGGATAGGCTACATCTGCTGTTTAGTTTGTTGTGCGTCATGGTCGATTTTAAACTTGGTGAGGGTGAAGAGCAAACGGTACATCTTCTTTCCCTTTTGCAGAGGTGAGGCCCGAGCTGTTCTCCTCGGAGACAAGAACCCACAGCTCGGACCGGGCCATGGATCTGGGGCTGGCTGAGGATCACTTCTCCTGCCCAGTGGTAAGTGGGTGGTGCCCATCACCACCTTAAAGGGATAGTTCGGATTTTAAGACACGAAGTTATATGGGTTCCCTGTCAGCAACGTTGTGCATCAGCACTGACTTACCCCCCGACAGCGTCCTGTGAGCCGAGATCCAGCCGGTTTTTGATCGTTTTTGATGCCGGACTATTTTCTTCAGCAAGTTTCTGGGGTCACGAAAGTAAAGTGTTTTTCTTCTCAAAACCATATGCGTTCAACAGAGTGATATATTTGCACCACAAAAACGTTGTCCAGCTGTCAGTAGCGCGCAGTGATAGGAATCGCGAAAAATAAGTAAGTGATAACGAGGTTTGAATTTTTCCTGGACAACGTTTTTGTGGTGCAAATATATCACTCTTTTGAATGCATATGGTTTTGAGAAGAAAAACACTTTACTTTCGTGACCCCAGAAACTTGCCGGACTACTTTCTTCAGCATCAAAAACCGGCTGGATCTCGGCTCACAGGACGCTGTTGCGGGGTAAGTCAGTGCTGATGTACAACGTTGCTGACGGGGAACCCATATAACTTCGTGTCTTAAAACCCGAACTATCCCTTTAACCGCTAACTAATCAGCCTTTGGAAGATATATATTATGTTATATTTAAAGACCCTGGACTGGTTCATACAGAAAATGTGTTTCAAAGGAGCTGTCACTCTTGGATAACTGTTAGAGTGGCCTTGAACAAGCTTAATTTTATCCTTTCTTTTCATTGGCAAAATAAATGTAAATTATTATTCTGGCGGGCAGGACTTCTCCTAGCAATTTGGTTATATCTTGATTTTGATGAGACATTCATGCTTTTCTTAGTAGCCTGTATCACCGGCGTGTACAGTTTTAAAAAAAACATTTTTTATATATATTCCTGTGGTACAGTAAATCAAAGCCCATTTAGAGGAAGCTTACTTTCTATCACAGCAGATTGCTAACTTTCTCTACTGGACCTACACTAAATCCCTTTGCCATTTGCCATCATTTCACAGAATAGCTCTGATTTGTTTTGTAATTTTTTGTGGTAATGAAAATGTTTTTTGGTGTTCTGCACATTGTTTCCAATGGCAAAGACATGAACAGTCTGCAATGTATGATAAATCTATGAAAGCAACAGTAACCAAGAGATGCAGGACTTGCAAATTGATATATTTTCCCGCCACAATTACTGTAGCATTTTCTAGAAAATACACTGTAGTCAGAAACACTCAGTCAGCTCCATTGAGTTTGAAATTAATGATTAGAATTAGACTGATTGTGTGCATCTTTGAGCAGGGTTCCGTTGTGGCATCGGACATTGAACAGCTGAAGCAAGCCATTGAGGAGTGCAAGAAGCTGATCTTGGAACTGCCGGAGCATTCCGAGAAGCAGAAAGACACTGTGGTGAAGCTCATTCACCTCCGCCTGAAACTACAGGAGCTCAAGGTGAGGGCTGAGGATTGAGGAAGGATGTGGGTGTGTGGTTTGTGATCGGCCTTTGTTTAGGTTTCTTATCAGCCTTATAGTCACTGTACTACCACTACGGTACATGTAAGTACAGTATGTGAATGTTTAAACTTGATCTAGATTGTAGGGGTTTCCCAACCGTCTTCTGTCTAGTTTCTTTGTGATGTAACCTATTTTGGAAGCCTTTGGTAAGCTGAAGCACATGTAAAATGCATGAAAGCACATGTGAAACTCACAGGAGTCATTACTTGCAGTTCATTTGTCACCAGCCCAGACCAAGGTTCAGTGGTTGTGCTCGAAATAACTCAACCTGCAGCACATTTGTGCAGAGTTGAGTGTCAGTAATTGCCTGGCCATCACCAGTCTTGGGAGTCTGCTCTGTATTTTTACTGCACAAGAGGCGTGGTCAAAGAGCATAGTTCAAATGACTGTATGCATTTGGATAGTCCTTCAACCAATCAGACCAACCATCTGGGTACGCCAGGTGGATTAAGCCAGTTTGTGATTGGTCCCCTCAGATTGGCAACGGAAGCAGAATAGAAGAAATTGGAGGTTTCCAGCCTGAGCTGAAAAAAGAATAGAATAGAATATATACTTTTTTGATCCCGTGAGGGAAATTCAGTTCTCTGCATTTAACCCAATTTAACCGAATTAGTGAACACACAGCACACAGTGAACACACAGTGAGGTGAATCACACAACCCAGAGCAGTGAGCTGCCTGCCCAACCAGCGGCGCTCGGGGAGCAGTGAGGGGTTAGGTGCCTTGCTCAAGGGCACTACAGCCGTGGTGGACTGGTCGGGGATCGAACCGGCAACCCTCCGGTTACAAGCCCGATGCGCTAACCAGTACACCACGGCTGCAAGGCGAAATCAAAATCGCCGGCAGATCGGTCTAGGTTTACCCATAGTCGGTAATAAAAACGCGTAGCTCTGCAGCAATTGATGCTAGGAACTGACAGACTGTGATGTCGGTCATTCCAACAGGATCCAGAGGAGGAGGAGCCCAATCTCCGCATGCTCCTGGAGCATCGTTTCTCCAAGGAGAAGAGCAAGAGCGTGAAGCAGACCTGTGACAAGTGCAGCGCTATCATCTGGGGCCTCATTCAGACCTGGTATACCTGCACGGGTGAGTCAGACACACAGCGACAACTCTTTCAGAGTGTGTTTGCACAGTGTAAGTGGGAGCTGATAGTCTTGCCCAACATATCAGCAAGATGAGCAGTTGGCTGGGTGATTTGAGTGTTGTGTTGTTGTGACATAAACCCTTCCAAAATCCAAATGCTATTTTGGCTTACCATTATTGCTATAACACTTTACAATAAGGGTACATGAATTCTCATGAACTAATGCATGAATTAATGCATGAATTACGCATTAGTTAATCCATTATTATATCATGAATCATTATGACTTAACATGAATTCACTGATTGTCATTAATGAATTAATACATAAATAACTCATCATCTTAAGCATTAAGTACAGTTGGCACATCATCATGAATCATGATTAATTAAGCATGATCATGATGACTTTTTGTCAGACAAAATTTTGGACATCACCGTCATGGAGAAAAAAGAAAAGTAATTACACATGAATTCATGTTAACTCATGTTAAGTAATTAACTCATGCATTAATTATACATGAAAATCTCATTAATAAACATGAATTAATAGTATGTCATTAATGACATCAGGTATGGACAACAAATTCATCTTGAGCATTTGGTACAGTGGGTAAATCATTATGAATAATGATCAATTACACATGATCATGGTGATTTCTAGTTTTTTGAAATGTGCTCCATTGTGCTCCATTTTCAGAGAATATCGAAGAATCCACTTCTTTTGTCAGTGATAAAGAAGGGTCCATTTAGCACTTTACGTGAGGGGCCACAAACATGATGAACTCATGAGTAATTCATCATTAATTAATGTAAATTGACAATTTTTGCATGACTTCAAACTTCATGCATTTAAAGCACCACCATCACTTTATCTGAGGGGCCACAGACATGATTAGCTAATGAGGACATGCCTATATTTGAACGACGTGGATTCTTCGATATTCTCTGAAAATGGTCTTAATTAGTTCATGATGAGTTAATGTATAGTTTACTTACCCCTTGGAGCACATTTCAAAAACCTAGAAATCACCATGATCATGTGTAATTGATCATTATTCATAATGATTTACCCACTGTACCTAATACAGGTATGGACAACAAAAGATGAATTTGTTGTCCATACCTGATGTCATTAATGACATACTATTAATTAATGTTTATTAATGAGATTGTCATGTATAATTAATGCATGAGTTAATGAATTAACTCATGATAATTCATGACATTTAGTTAACATGAATTCATGTGTAATTACTTTTCTTTTTTCTCCATGACGGTGATGTCCAAAATTTTGTCTGACAAAAAGTCATCATGATCATGCTTAATTAATCATGATTCATGATGATGTGCCAACCGTACTTAATGCTTAAGATGATGAGTTATTTATGTATTAATTCATTAATGACAATCAGTGAATTCATGTTAAGTCATAATGATTCATGATATATTAATGAATTAACTAATGCGTAATTCATGCATTAATTCATGCATTAGTTCATGAGAATTCATGTACCCTTATTGTAAAGTGTTACCACCATAACTAACGGTTCCAGCTAATCACAGACGAGATGTGCGTTATGGAGAGTTTCAATTGCACAGGAAGAAAGCGGAGGGAGTAGCAAGCTAACTCTCTGTTTTGTCTGAATGTCAACACAAGTGACGTTACCCAACATTGCTTAGATCACCTTTAAGAAACTATTACTCAAAAGTCTAAATTTGGACTATTTAAGTGACTTATCAGTTTGGACTGAGCTAATCGCAATTTTAAATGACTATTGCTTAAAGTTCTAGACTTACTTTTAGTTGATCACTTTAAATGTTCAAAGAATGAACTGCTTCACTCTGCTTTGCTCCACCCAAGGGTGTTACTACCGGTGCCACAGCAAGTGCATGAACCTGATCACCAAGCCTTGCGTGAGGTCAAAGGTCAGCCACCAGTCGGAGTATGAGCTGAACATCTGCCCGGAGATCGGCCTTGACAAGCAGGACTACAGATGTGCGGAGTGCCGAACACCCGTCTCCCTGCGTGAGTGTTGCCATGGCTACGATGACCTCATCTGAGCCCGTCGCATGCCCTGTTAGAGCCTCTCTGAGTCATCACAATCTCACTTCCCCAGTGTATGGGATTCCATAGGCTTTGTGTAGCGCAGTGTTTGCCTGTGCACTCAACAGGTCAAAAGTTGCGTCAAATAGTTTAACTAGCTCTGGAGGCACTGTAGGGCAAGTGTATCTGAGGTGCACAATTTCTTTCTTTCCCTCTCTTTCTTTCACTTTTGCTCTTTCCTTTATGTTTGTCTATATGATATCTGCGACATAAATATACTGTCTTTGTAATCCTCCCATATGTAGTTATATCTGTTGCGCTCGTGCTCAGCTGATTCTGAGGTGCTGCAATACTTCTTGTGCCCTGTAGGGGGGGTCCCGTCTGAGGCACGCCAGTGCGACTACACCGGTCAGTACTACTGCAGCAACTGCCACTGGAACGACACAGCCATCATCCCCGCACGCGTCATCCACAACTGGGAATTTGATCCGCACAAGGTACAGTGAAACCCCCCCCCACCACCCCCCAACAGTCGGCTTCATTCCAAGAATCACTGAACTGTGTTTCGACCTGAACACCCAAACAGTTGCTGACTGTAATCTGGTATTTATTACCTTAGACTGGCAAAGGCCCAAGAGAATGAGAGCAGACCATTTTATGTGTAGTTATGTTAGACTGTTTGAGTGATTACAGATTATGACAGAATGAGCCCTCACAGCATGACACTAATGCCTCTACTCAACCAGTAGTGACATTTACACAAACTCTCTGCCCTATGGCAACTTCCTTCTGATGTCACCTTTTAAAGAAGTTGTTTATTAGTAGCTCAGTGGACTCATTTCTGGTACAAAACTGTCAAAAAGTGAGACGGAATGTTCTGTGACAGGTATGTCGCTCGTCCATGCGGTACCTGGCTCTGATGATATCCCGGCCTGTTCTGAAGCTGAAGGAGGTCAACCCGCTGCTCTTCAACTTCGTGGAGGAGCTGGTGGAGATCAGGGTGAGCTAGTGAAGCAATCTCCATCACGTTTTTATGAACATTTGCACTGTTATAGTAGTCTGGCTATCACCATACGAGGCTCAATCTTTTAAGGTTGAGTATTAGTCTGGGGAGTCTTCACTTTATTTCTACTGCACAAGAGGCGTGATCAATGGGCATAGTTCAAATGACTCCACCAACGATCCGGGTGCGCCTGGTGGATAGGCCAGAATGTGATTGGACCCAGCAATCGTGGACAGGAAGCAGGAGAGATAGATGTGCAGGTTTCCAGCCTGAATTGCAGGACGAGATCCAAATCGCTGGCAGATCAGGCTGGGTTTACCCAGTCCAGTGTTATAGTAGATATCAGGTACTTTACTGACTCTTGATTGCAAATGTACTGGCGGTAGTGCAACCTCAAAAGACAAACATGCAAAGTCAACACTTGTGCAGTGGTGCAGGAGAGGTTGTGAGTCTCATAGAGATGAGTTTTTATAAAATCTATATTGCAGTTTGATTAGGGGTGTAAATATTAATCGATTTGCATCGATGCATCGATTCTACAGCCGACGATTCAATGCATCGATACGTCCGCAAGATAATCGATTTATGTATTTATTTTAGTATTTTTCCGTCTGTTTACTTTCAGCATATGCTCCTATGCGTAGCCTACTACCTGCTCCTAATCTGCGGGTAGCGCTATCCTCATTATTGTCTTCTACTTTATAGCCTAGTAGGGGTTTAAAATTGGCACCCTCTGCCACTTGCCAAATGTGAGTGAAAATCTGCATTGGCGAGTAGAATTAAAAGGTCATTCGCAATTGGCGGGTTGTTGACATACATGCTTCACTGTAAACGTTCAGCACCGCAACAAAGCGTTTATAGGCTGCGAATTTTGTCATCATCGCATAAGTTGGTGGACTACGTTTGGCATTTAATGACCCTCACTGTTAGGCCTACCATAGCTTCACTGATGCACACGTTTTTTCCCTGTGGAAAACAGCTGATGAATTCGTCAGATCAAGTGAGCACGCTAACAGTGACGTTAGTCATTCATTATTATACGCAATGACATTTGGCCAATGCATTCTAGAGACCACTGTGTCGTTTTACAAGTTAGGCTACGTGTTCTGAACATTTCTGTGTTCTGAGTAGCAGGTGTTATTTAATAACAGTTATTAGGACGAAGTGGAATTGGAGAAACAAGTGTCCAAACGAATCAATTTAAAGTTTTGGGGAAACGTTTATCCCGTTAGTTGAACATGCTTCAGATTATGATTTGTGTTCGTTTCCCATACTGTCTTTGCTGAGCATGTACCTCAGATTCAAAAAGTCCTCCAGTTGTGGACTGATTTATTTTGAACAGTGACAACTATCATAGCCTGTACCGCTACGACACGGCCAGGGAATCTTTCCAACTTCAGAACGTTTTCGCAAGTTCACGTCCTTAAAGTGACAGACACCTATTTAATCTCACATCGCCAATACAGTGAAGGCTGCCTATGACTTAAATTACCTAAAGTTAAACGTTTAGCTAATTAATCTTCTAATATTGATTACACACAAAATGCATATGCAATAGCAGATATATTGGGCCTACAATTTGTATTAGGTTATCTCACAGTCAGCAGGTAGCCTACTGTATGTCACAGCGTGTGGAGGAAGAAACTGCACTAAAAGGCTGGTAGAAAGATCATTTGGCCCTGTTTATACTGTAACATACACATCATGTGAATAGAATAGGCTACTGTTTCTGTATTCTCAATAAAAGGCAAATTATTTCTATTTTTCTAGATTTTTTAAACTTAATAGATATCATGTAAAAATCGAATCGAATCGAATCGAATCGTATCGGTGGGAATTCTAAATAATCGAAAAGAATCGAATCGCTGACCTAGGAAATCGATATCGAATCGAATCGGCATGAAGGCTCCGATTTACACCCCTAAGTTTGATCATGAAATTGGGTACAGGAAAGTCCATGGAGTTTTTCCACAATCATGATCTACATTGACCTAATGATCCCAAGACATCCCACAAATATCACTGACTTAATATGCCTTTAGAGAAAAAGGAGAGAAAGGAACTCTACTCTGGGTCAAAAATCTTTTGTTCAGGGTGCTCTTCAAAAAAGGGCCTAAGATACCTTCATGAAAAAACTGAAAAATTGAGGCACTCCAATTCAGTAAAAACTAAAGCCTTTAATACATAAATGGCTACATGCCAACGCGTTTCAACACTTATGTTTTCATCAGATGAAAACATAAGTGTTGAAAAGTGTTGGCATGTAGCCATTTAAAGAGAGATTCACATATGGTTATTGAGAGGAGAGGTTCACATACTTTCTCACAGTGGTGTACAATATAGATTATTTTATAAATGATCCTATCATTGGATTCTCTTTCCTATCATATCAATTGAATAAAGATCTGATCACATTCAGGCGTTAAAGAAATGTCAGAGGTTCACAAACTTTCTTGCACCACTATGTTTTTTATAAAATACTTTCTCACAGCAAAGAGGTCAGTGTGTGGGTTAGATGGTGTCTTATTAAAGGACACACTGACACAAGACCGTGAGGTCAAACAAAGCACCCTCTATACCAGATCACTGTGCTGTCTGCTGATGATTTAACATGGCGCCTCGTGTCCTGATATGAGAGATAGGCTTATGGTACTTTGCCTTAAGTTAAATTAGTTTAGAGAAATCGTAAAGGTATCAAGATGAATGTCTTACACCTGGTGTTTGTGTTTGTGTGTGTGTGTGTGTGTGTGTGTGTGTGTGTGTGTGTGTACTTACAGAAGTTGCGTCAAGACATTCTGCTGATGAAGCCCTATTTCCTTACCTGTAAGGAGGCAATGGAAGCCAGGCTACTACTACAGGTGAATATCTGAGTTCACGGTGGTCTGGAAACACTCCCAAAATGAATGGCTCCATTGACTGTTGGTCTAAGATCAAACTGAAGGGATTAGCCTATAGCTGCTAAAACTGATGTCAAGGGATGGGAAGGCTGAGTAACATTAACTACATAAAACGTAGCTCAAAGCTAATAAAAGGTTCTGAACCTATTAGAGAAGAGCCAGGACTTCTCCCCTGTCAGGAAAGGCTTTCTGCTCAATTATAATCACAGAGCAAATATCTCTCAAGTGCCTGTATCTCATCCTTAAACAACACTGCAAGGCAGAGTCTTAAAAATGAAGAAAAAAGAACACAGACAACCTTTGTGTATGTGTACATGTTTGTGTATCTATGCAGACATGCAACTCTGGCACCACCTTCTGGTGTTTTTGTGAAACATCACAATGCGTTCTTGGTCACTTTTTGGTCATATTTTATCAAAGTCTCCTAAACAAACATGGTGAATCAAAGGTAAAGTCATGCTTTCATCAACTTCAGGTGTTAGGCAAAACTATTTTGATCTACTAAAAACCTAGAAACCTTGATATTGCCTTCATAATATGTTGATTAGGCTTTTGAGATTTATTACTTTGTGGCATCAGTATTAAAAAAATCCTCTCTCAGCTCCAGCGCATCCAGACTCAGGCTAGAAAAGGTGACCATATTCCTCAGATTCTGACTTCCTAGCACCTGCTGTTTTCACCTGAATTGTTTGAGAGGCCTCGCCCCAAGTTATCGATCAGATCTCCTGCTCCACCTCATGTTCCCTCCCCTTGCTCCCTGGATTCCTCAGACGTAGTTTATAATCTAGTGCCTCTCTCTCTCTCGATCCCTCGATCCCTAGCTCCACGACCGTCAGCACTTTGTGGAGAACGATGACATGTACTCGCTGCAGGACCTCATCGACATCTCCACCGGTCGCCTCAGCTGTTCGCTTGCTGAGATCCACACCACCTTCGCCAAGCACATCAAACTGGACTGCGAGGTGAGTCTGCAATTGGCAGCGTTAAGGTCACTGCATACCAGAACCAAAATGGCAGTGAAGATGTTGATGATAATGGTTGTTTATTGCCATGCACTTAATTTCACTGTAATGACCCAGGATGTTCTCTTTTCCTTTGAAGCGATGCCAAGCCAAAGGGTTTGTGTGCGAACTGTGCAAAGAGGGAGACATTCTCTTCCCTTTTGACAGCCACACATCTGTATGCCAAGACTGCTCTGCTGTCTTCCACAGGTGAGCGCAAACACACCTTTTACTCTATAAACAATGCATAAAATAAACATGCAATTAGTTTTAAACAGTTTTAATATAATTATATTCCCCTCTGTCTACTAGAGTTTTAAGATGAAAGCCAATGTAGGTTTGTAGTTCTGTGTTTGTAGGTCAGTGTAGGTTGGTAGTTATGTAATGCAGACTTGGGGAAATCTAGGATAATAAGATAAAACATAAATTGTAAGGGGTCTTTCAGGCCAGACATGTATGTCAAATGCTAGCTAAATCTCTAAGCCAGCTAATTATGAAGTAATGCTTGAAGTAAGTGCTCCAAGGCAAGCAAGGTTCTATTTAGTAATTAATTACATAATCACTGTAGAATGTAAGATTGTCCTCATGATGCTAAACTATTAGAGCGTGTTAGTGATCTTGACAAACAGAAAACTGCTCTCTACTTAACTGTTTCGTAATCAGGTATACCAGTACACAGAGGTAGATTTAATCTGATTATATTCATAAACCACAGTCATACCCAAGCCAAATTCAGGAAACACAAGATTTAGGAATAGCTCAGTGCTTATTGACTAAACTAGGGCATATTTTAAGCCAAATGTAGGACAGAACAAATACATAACAGGATGTACAGGTATGTAGGAACTTCAAAGCTGAGGAAATGTAAATCACTTCTATGGATAAAGGAGGTTGCTTAACTCCAGCTAGCCGTAAACAGAGTGACATCTGTATTGGGAGACTGTTTAGCATATATATAGCATACATGATAAATCGATTTCATTCAAACAAATTGCATTGAGTTGACATATGGTTCTGTTTCTGATAATCGCACTAAACCCCCCTCACATGCTGACTGATGTTGCTGACATGCTGACTGACCTCTAGGACCTTTAGTCAGAGAAACCGATTTGTGATGTGTTGCTTTGCAGATGCCTTGTTTTATAGAAGTTATATTGTTTTATTTCATTGTGCTTTCAGGGATTGTTACTATGACAACTCGACAACATGTCCGCGATGTGCTAGAATGACCGAGCGCAAGCAAGAACCTTTTGATGACTAATTCCCTGTAACTGTGTTGACCCATGCATCTGCTTGACTTGTACAGTACATGTTCTTAACTTGCACTACATTGAAGTACTGTTTTCTGTGTCTGGCCATACTTATTTACATGCAATGTTATTGGTAACGGTTATGTTATGTTTGTTATGTTATGTTATGTTTGTTATGATTGTTTGTTTTCTTACTGAGTCTAGAAATGAGTTTATTGTGTAATTTAGGGGTATGTTATTGTCCATATCTCTTTGAATTCATTATTTACTTGGCCAGTACAACAAGTCTGACACAACTAGAGCAACAGAAGCACAGACAAACATATACACTAGATTCAAACGGTTTTAGTCATGGCATTTAATCCTAACAATTAAAATGTTTTTAAATTGAAAATGATGCTTTACTACCTGTGAGAACTGCCACTGACTGCCATGCCTCATGGAAACAGGTCATATAAGTGTGAGGGTCTACTATTCTTAGAGTTATGTGGTAGTCTTGTACCCTGTCAATAACCCTTTGTTGTGGTGATGACAAGAACGTCATGCCTGTACGAGGAGCCTTAACAAACAGTATACAGACCTATGTGATAACTGTGTCACAAAATGGAAGTGAAAACAAAGCACTAAAATATATCTATTACTGTTGGCCTTTTTTACTGTATGATCAATTTACATGTATTTGAGGGAGATGGTGGCTCGTCTGTTAAAAAAGATTTAAAGACATGTCCTTTACCTAAGTGTGTATTTGTTCCCAGGTATTAGACATTATGAGTATTGTGTTTTGATAGACCTGAATATTTGTAAGGTTTTATAACTTCTGGACTAAATGATATTCATAAGAATTATAAAACCTTATCAGAATATCGTTGCCTAATGTTCCTTTGTTGGCTGTCTGTAAACAAGATGTACTCTTATTTGTTTTAAAATAATGAATATATTTTGCTGTGTTATATTTCAGCATGACAGAAAATGTGAAGTCAAGGTATTGTCCTATTATGTAATCTGCAGAATACTGTCCTGACTTGACATATCTCATTGGTTTGAGATGTTGATGTATTCTATCAGCACAAAATCTTGCATGAATAAATATAACTGCAATTAATCTTTCCAAACGTGTTCATTATATTTGCACAAATGTTGTATGGGTGAATATATGGCTATAAGTAGGCACGCCTGCTATTAAGAAACATATACATCCACTATGTTGAGTACATTGTGTTCTCTAGCATCAAATTCACCGTTGGCCGACACGCCCACCAGGCTTATATACGATCCATACCACCTACCACTCTCTACAGCTGGGGAACATGTGACTTGCTTTTATAAGCGGCCGCTGCGATTCGTTGTAGGTCATGTAGCTTTAACCAATCGCGTTGCTCGAATGTTGTCATTAGAGGAAAGTGTTGTAACTCCCTGGCTTTGTGGACGTTGTTGTGTTGTGTAAAAACTCAGCTCGGCATCAATCTCTATGGCACTCCTGCGATACGAATGAACAAGTAAAAAAATTCTCACCTCCGCGCAACGAAAACTACGTGGCCCACTGCAACCATGGTTCGGATGTTTGGACTGCTTTTGACGGCCTCTGGGCCCATTAAATTCGGATCAAATGCCATTGGAAAAAATACGAGCACATTTGCAGCGCTGAAATACTGTGGGTCGACGGTGACGGTAGGCCTATGTTCTTTTACTTTTTGTAGCATGCTCAAAGCAACAATGAAATTGCGAACAGCAAGTGTTTTCAGGTTTTATCATATTTTCACTCGTTTTCCTTTATGTAACTGACTACTTTTGCAATGGCTGTGAAATGCATAACCATTAGGAGTGGGTCTGCACTTTTGTTACACAACTTTGACCTGCCCCCTTTCCCCACATTCATTCCTGATTGGGGTAGGAAGAGACATATGTATGAGTTTATACAATACATTTTTTGTCAACAGAATATGAGGTTGAAGAAAAGTTTGTTACTTGGAGGAAGAGAAGTTACCAGTTTCTCCAGATTGCTTTCCGTCAAGCCCCCAAGAGGTAGGCTAAGCCTGAGCCAATGACTGGCGTGAAAAGCTCAACTATCAGACATACAGTTTCAGACTGAAATGTGAACTTGAAATAGTCCTCAGACACTATACTTCGGTTTGCAGGTTTTGAGAAGTATTTCCCCAAGAAAAGTGAAGATTCAGAAGAGTCTCCTGGTGTCATGAAATCATGCGATGAACCCAAAAGTATGTTAAATGCCAATTCATTTATTCATCAGTTAACAGAAGTTGCATTGCTTCTAACTATAGCCTAACAAATTCATTGGCATGTCTGATATTTTTAGATGTGAACTCCAGTGATCTCCTGCCAAGTGAAACTAGAAGAAAATTACATGGAGGAGACAGAGGAAAAGAAAGTGGCGGTGGACAAGGAGGGGGTGACAACGGCGGAGATGACAACTGGTGGACCCGCATTCAGAGGGTTCGTGTTGATGATATCGACACCACTGCCCTGCTGCAAAGCTTTTTGATTCATTGTGCGCTGCAGCAACTTCTGCCAGCTCAGGCTTAGCCCATATTTTCCATACACCTGTTGTGTAACTGTCGCGCCCTGATCTTAAATAATCAATGACATGTAACACCCATGTCTGACTTTGGGCTCTTGAGAATGCACTCTTGCCAGCTGATAGTAGCAGCCCGTGTTGGTATCAACAGTTGCTGAGTGGTACCAGGTTGAATGAAATGCAGTCTGCTGCGGACGTGATGACATGTCTGTGTCCACTCATTGGCTATTCTCATTCTTCCCCCTCTTCACTGAACAGGGAGATTTCCCCTGGGACAAGAAGACTTTCCAGCATGTGGCTATTGCAGCGGCTGGAATGCTGTCCATGTTTGTTTACTTGCACTTAAGGGAGACCGGAAAGGAGATCTCATGGAGAGATTTTGTAAACCACTACCTCACTCAAGGACTGGTGAGAACTTGTGCTTCATTTTGATTGTTTGTATCTCTGAAGAGGCATACTTGGTGGAGAAGAGTGCATACATTTTCCAAAATTGCCACTTTGGTTTAAGCAGTTTACTATTCTCATACATTAAAAGTTTACTAATCTTATTATTCAATGTTGGTGGTCGAATCCTGACTTTCTAAGTATGCTTACTCTACAGGTTGAGCGCCTAGAAGTGATCAACAAGCAGTATGTCAAAGTGATCCCAGCGCCAGGAGTGAGCACCTCTGACGTGGCAAGTGACATCACTTCCCCTTAAAAACCCACTTCCCTCCTATCAAACACTGATAGCCATAGATCAATTAGATTGTTAGCACAATTAGGAATTGTTTTAGTAAATGGTGTGTGTGTGTGTGTGTGTGCGTGTTTGTATGCTCCTGCAGAGTTTTGTGTGGTTCAACATAGGAAGTGTGGAGACGTTTGAACGTAACCTGGAGTCGGCACAGAACGAGCTGGGCATGGAATCTCCTCGCAACGTGCCAGTGGTGTACACCTCAGAGAGTGATGGGTATGTTCACATGCACACAGAGAAGACCACTTTAATTCTCTAGCACTAGCATCTCCATAGCTCATTGTTTACTGTTCCAGCTGAGTCCTATTGAAGTAATCAGGACATCAGAGGCATGTCTGTTTTGATTGGTTAGGAAAAATAAAGCTGTAATTAAGCCGTGTTGTTTTGGTTTACTCCCCTATCTCCTGTTTAGCTCTTTCCTGATGAGCCTGCTCCCTACCGCACTTCTAGTCGGTTTCCTGCTCCTCACTCTGAGGCAAGGGCCAATGATGGGAGGCCGTGGGGGCGGGGGCGGTGGGGCCCGGAACAACAATCCCTCCAGCATGAGTGAATCCAAAGCCAAGATGATAAAGGGCAACATCAGCGTCAGGTTTAAGGACGTGGCTGGCTGTGAAGAGGCCAAAGTGGAGATCATGGAGTTGGTCAACTTCCTGAAAAGCCCTAAACAATACCAGGACCTGGGAGCCAAAATCCCCAAGGTACAGAATTGTAATTAAACGAATAAGAATTGTAGTGTGTTCTCTCCTTCTCCTCTCATGAGAATACTTTGCATCTTAGACAAAGAATTTTCATTGGTGTTTCATTTGAGTTGGTGGAAAGTTACAAGCAAGGCTAGCAGCCAGTGGTGCCTGATCTCGTTACACATCAACATGCATGGTCTTGTCTTAATCCTACTGTGGTCTTGTTGTCTCTGCCCTCCAGGGGGCTGTGCTATCAGGACCCCCGGGGACTGGGAAGACTCTACTGGCCAAAGCTATGGCTGGAGAGGCAGATGTTCCCTTTATCACGGTCAACGGCTCTGAGTTCCAGGAGGTGTATGTGGGAGTTGGACCAGCTAGGGTGAGAATCGCCTGTCAGATACCATGGTTCACACATAAACACTGTAACACCAGCTTTATATGCAACTACACTTTGCATAAACATAGTGCACTTAGTTTGCACTGTGTCTTTTGAATAAGTGTTAAAGATCTTATTACACTGCCCTCAATATTACAACTCTTGAGTGTGATATGATTAGTGCTACAAATCTGAAAATGTGGAACAGATGAGTCAGCATTGAAGCAGTGATGGACAGAGGGGATCTGTGTGAAGATCCAATAAATATCCAACCATACAGTATAATGTGACAGATTCTCATGTCATTTTGCTCACCTTTTCAGATGAGAGACATGTTCAATATGGCCAGGAAGAACGCTCCATGTATTCTCTTCATCGACGAGATCGACGCAGTGGGCAGAAAACGGGGCAGAGGAGAGTTTGGTGGGCAGAGTGAGCAGGAGAACACCTTGAACCAACTGCTGGTGGAGATGGATGGTATGTATGGCTTGTTAGTTCGGGACAGAGGGTTTTTAACCCCTTTTGACCTGAAGCATGTTTTGACTTGACTGGATGAGTGTGTTGGTGTGACATACAAATGAAATGAATGCTATCGATGATCATCATTCGTTGGAGGGTGTTATATATGTGTCACTGACATCTGGGACAGTTTTAGGAGATTGACTTTGTGAAGTAGCTGCTTAGGATGAAATGCAGTCAGTCACATTCCTTCCTGAAGCTGCTATTCATGTATGTTGAGAGTGAAGAGATCCAAGTGGACGCTGGAAGATCTTGATAATTTCTATGGCCTGGCACCAATGTTCTCTGCTACTGAGCTGAGCTCTTCTGACTGGAGGAATGTGTTGGAAAAACATTGAACTAGGATCTTGCAATTTGTACTAAATCCAGTTTATATTTCTCAAAATCCTTTTAATTAGGTAATGTCTGTAATTCATAGCAGGCTCTGTGGTTATATAAGTCTACATAGCAAGCCCTCTTAGTCCAGTCAGGTAGTGTTAGGTTGTAATTAGTATTGCCTTTTATTTGCTTGCTTAAGACATTAAGCCATAGTTGCACCATTTGTGATGTGAGTGCTGATTGGTTTCATTTGTTGAATAATATGGAGTGAGATTTGCGTTGGTTGGATGAATGAAGTAGTGCGCACAAGTAAATTCCAATGCAAGTTGAATCCATAAATTGTAGAAGATCGGTCGAGGATTCAGTTTTTCTTCTTCTTTTTCGGATCTCCTAGGCTTCAACACCAGCACCAACGTGGTCGTCTTGGCAGGAACCAATCGAGTGGACGTCTTGGACCCCGCTCTGTTGAGGCCTGGCAGGTTCGACAGGCAGATTTATATTGGTGAGTATCCCGAACCCTGGCCTTTCGCCCAGAGAGATAACGACTCCTGTGTCTCTGCATTAGGATTACACAGAACCGCAGTGAACTTGTCTCGGCAATTGCTGCAAATCCACTCCTTAGCCAGCTTAAATTAAAGTGATGAAACAAGATTATCAGCTCTGCTGTTGCATGTGGAGCTACATTTCGGAGATTAGAGTTGGTTGTGTGGCGTGAGGGAGGACAAGGGGTACAGGTGTTTCCTACTCATCCCTGCGCAGGGATGAACCTAAGCCCTGGTCGCCACCTCAGAAAAGCTCTTTGGGAGCTTGCGTCAGAAGTAGCAAAGTTTTCATCGCTTTGAGCCAAGATCCTTTCTGTCTTTATTGTTCAGTATTCTTCACTGTTGTTGATTTGTTGTCTTTTTCTGTCAGATCTACGTGCTTTACTTAGCCATTACGTTTGAGCCATGTCCTCTGGTCTGGTTGAAAGCTATATTTACCCACCGGCCAGATGTGAGGCTGACATGGAAAAAGAGCTGATTTAGCGAGTGGCCCTTCTATTTATAGTTCTGTTATGTTATGTAACCTGAGCCCTCAATGAACTCTGGAGGCTGTGTTACCCTTCACTTCTAACGCTGATGTTATCTCTCACGACCGCTCACCTTTAACGTCTTTTCTCTCACCCTCATTTGTCACAGGTCCACCTGACATCAAAGGCAGAGCGTCAGTCTTTAAGGTGCACCTGCGTCCACTGAGGCTGGACTCCAGTATAGACTCAGATGCCCTCGCCAGGAAGCTTGCTGCTTTAACCCCTGGCTTCACTGGTGAGCACTGCTACCATTGGTCATCAGCCTAAACCACATGCATTAAACATATGGATCATACGAGTCCTCTAGAGGGTTTTGTTGCGTGATGCATGGAAAGACAGGGTTTAGTTACTGGTAGTAATATCATTTCAACTGCTCATATTAAATCATCAATTTGTTTATCCCCAGGTGCTGACATAGCTAATGTGTGCAATGAAGCAGCACTCATTGCTGCCAGACATCTCAACAAAGCAATCCAGGCTAAGCACTTTGAACATGCCATAGAGAGAGTTATTGGAGGTGAGTCACGTTTGAAAATGCTGTAATGAGGGGCTCTCTGGAGTGCTTTGTTCTCATTATTTCTGATAACTTCAGGGATTCTGGTATCATATTACATATTATTAAATGATAGACCACTGTATACCACCATGTTTGTTATTGAGGTCATAGACCGAAGCCAATTCTCCAGTTAGCTAGCCCATTCCAAAGTACACACACAGACACAAGCTTGCCTAAACAGTAATTTGACAAATCTTTCATTTTGTGGGAAGTAGCTGTGTAGTAAAAATTCTAATTCAAAAATCGATTTCAAATCACACACACACACACACACACACAAAAAGGTGGTCAGATCATTGAAGTCAGTTGTCAGGATGCAGGTCTGTATCTGAAGTGTTTTCACCCGAGCATGAGGTATCAGATTTGCATGCTAAGTGTGCTCGCCCATGCTCGCCCTCAGGCCTGGAGAAGAAGACCCAGGTCCTTCAGCCCACTGAGAAGACCACCGTGGCCTACCATGAGGCCGGCCATGCTGTGGTGGGCTGGTTCCTGGAGCATGCTGACCCCCTTCTCAAGGTTCATGTGACTCCTGCCTCAAAGTTGATAGGATCATTGACAGGAGATTAAAGCACTACTGCTCCTTGTATGAATTTCCACTAGCCACCTGTTAAGATTCAGTTTAAGATTGTTATTCATTCAAATCTGTAATATTGCATGAATATGCACGTACTTATATTGAACTTTGACCCTGATCCTGATGTCGGTGAGGTTTACCTGTATAATTATTAAGAATTGTAGTCATGGTTGTTACGTAAAGGATTATAAAACGCTTTTTGTCTGACTGACCTAAATTTAGTCAGTCTTTCATAGTTTTGTGGCAGCCTGTTAATATTTAACTTTGAGATAGTATGGTATGTATCTATACTAAATGTGGATGGTAAAAGATGTCTGATAGTGTTTGATTGTGTAAAGGTAAACAAATACTGCTCCGCCTACAGCAAGAGACTATAGATTTCGTGTTTTCTTTTTCACCCACAGGTGTCAATCATTCCTCGGGGTAAAGGCCTTGGTTACGCACAGTACCTGCCAAAGGAGCAGTACCTGTTCACCCGGGAGCAGCTGTTTGACAGGATGTGCATGATGCTGGGAGGTCGCGTAGCAGAGCAGGAGTTCTTCGGCAGGATCACCACAGGTGCCCAGGACGACCTGAGGAAGGTCACGCAGTCTGCCTATGCACAGGTGTGTCCCCTGTCTGACCTAGTGTGTGCCATCCCTGATGCAATCCAGCACCCACTGAAGCCCCTTCCTCCTTACACCCTCTCTTTCACTCACACTCATTTTTCTATGCACATTTTAATATAGGCTAACAACCATTCACATTAAAAGAACCCCAAGCTCTGTTGCAATGTCAAATGAATATACCGTATATAGAAATTGTGTATGAATAACATACTTTGTGAAACTGCAAGTTTCTGTTCGTTGCTTTGAATAAAAGTGAAAAAATTAAATCTTGTTTCAGATAGTGCAGTTTGGCATGAACGACTCGCTGGGTCAGATGTCCTATGACCTGGCCCGGCCAGGGGAGCTGATGTCCGAGAAACCGTACAGCGAGGCCACCGCGCAGCTCATCGACCAAGAAGTGCGCCAGCTCATCGAAAAGGCCTTCGTCAGGACACAGCAGCTCATCACCGACAAGCGGGACTTGGTGGAGAAGGTGAGAACTGGGGGAGAGAAATACACAGTGCACCGTGTTACATTAGAAGCTTTGCTTTCTGACAGGCTTTAGTAAAGTGTTTTCTAATGCTGTTTACATGTTTTGCAAGTAAAAAAAAAAAAAGTCAAAGTCAAGCCTAAAACATAGAGCCTTCCCTAAAACAAATGAATGGTTAAAAAAAAAACCCTTCTTGATTCCTCTGCTGCCTCAGGTGGGTAAACGCCTCCTGGAGAAGGAAGTGCTGGACAAAGGGGACATGCTGGAACTACTGGGGCCAAGACTCTGTGAGGAGAAGTCCTCCTACGAGGACATTGTTGAGGGCACGGGCACTTTGGAGGAGGACACTAGTCTACCAGAAGGCTTGAAAAACTGGAATCGGGAGAAAGAAGATCCCCCACAGCAGCTTAAAGAAGCTGTATTCTAGACGGGCATACAGCATGTGTGGTTTCGTGTTGTGTGGGCTTGGCTTCAGAACTTGGAGCCTGGCCTCCCTCCAGCAGGGTCAGCATAGTGCTATGGGGATATATATACGGTACTCAAGGTACTCTGTATGGCAGGAGCCAGGGTGGTAAGAGGCTTTGGTTTCAAAGCTGACCTGCTTCCCTAGATGGACACTTCAATTCCACTGACCCGGAATGTGCAATCATCTTTTTTTTTATTGTTATTCAGGTGCTGAATAGTACAATAATGTCCATGTTTAAAGTGGAATATTGTGCTTTGAAGATTGAGGTGTGAATCATATCATGCCTTGCCTTATAACACATGAGTGTTAGTGGTCACAACACTTTGTAAATAAGCTTGATGAAGTGGTCGTTCTGATATTGCGAAGAACTGTGTTGTGTTGAACAAGCAACTAAAAGAAATACTGTAAGACTGTTGGCCTGCTGTGTTGCCTGCTTTGCAAAAAATGTGTAAGTGAACCATGCAGTCTGTAGTGAGTGTGTTTGTGTGAGTACATACTGTATGTACGTTGTATGCGTGTATGTACATATGAGTGCGTGTCTGTATGCAGGCACATACAGCAGACAGATGTATGTAATGCCCCGATTCAGACATAGAGGAGACTATTTTGCCTGTCATTCTGTAATTACAGGCAAAATGTTTGGTGGTGCTACGATAGCCAACAATGTGTTTGTCACTTTAGATGCGCCTCTTATGTGTCTAATTGTAGACACCTGCTGGCACCAAGATGTACATTTGAATTGAATTCTGGTGTCTTTTATTAAATATGCTCCCCTGGTTTCTGACTTCCAGCGCTTTGCATTCCAGCTGGAAAGACTTGGGTTTCTCTGCTGTTAATCCAAGTGCAGTCCATTGAGGTTTTTTTCCAGTAATTTGTTACTGTTCATGCTCCAGTGGAAAAAAAAGCTGCGGAGACAGCTTTATCTGTGAATAAAAAAAAAGTAATTTGTACTTTAAAACGAGAAAAGGCTTGATATCGCTGAAGGATAATGTTGTGCATTAATAAAAATTAAGTTATCAACATTGCCATTCATCTTGTGTTGGTGTGTATGTGTGTGTGTGTGTGTGTGTGTGTGTCTGTGTGTGTGTGTGTGTGTGTGTGTGGGGGGGGGGGGGGGGGGGGGGGGGGGATGACCTCACTAAGTGGATCATCTTCCTGTATAGTCTGAAGGGGAGTTTGCATTTTTGCCAACTTTTTTCCATTTTGAAAAGGCACCAATATTTTGGTGTTCTATGACCTCGCAGATCAAAGTTCATGAAGGTCATGTGACTGCTCCCTAACTGTGCATCTTGAAGGGACAAACTGTTCTTTTTCACACAAGTGCCTCCTGTCTACCACTACAGTGGTCCCATTCTAGATTAGCCATAATGCACAGTGGCTATTCTTACCATGTTGCACAGTGAGATTACATAATGTTTCCAGTTTTACTTCTCTACGTTCTCCTCTGCACAATGCACACATTTTTGAAGAGGCATAGGAAACCTGTTCTCAACATTCTTACGATAATCATGTTATGGTTGTGGATGCTATGATGATTGCATGTGTTTTAGCAAATCTATTGTGAAAGATTAAATCTGTGCGTTAGTAAAGCAGTCTGATATCACATGACAAACCCACAATGTTTGCCTGGAAAATGTAAAGGGAACAGTTGACACAGTCTGTTCAATGTTCATGAGTAGCGCTTAAGTCTATGTTTAGACTTTGATAACAAACAGTATGTGCCACCAGGAAGTCGTGACAGCTGCTTTTATCATTACTACTGTATGGTTGTTGTTATTGTTACGGTTAAAAAATTTTTTTTAATTGTTTAAATGATTATTGGATTGCTTGCTTGTCTGTTAGACAACCTGAGTTTAATTTGACGTGCACCACACTACTCCCAAGGTCTCAGCAGTACCATTCAAACGGTGCCAAGACCCAGTTTTGGCCCGACTGTGCCCCCCTATATAGGTCAATGGAGGCTGTTCCTGCTGAGTCTCCATAGGGTCCTGAAAGCTGAAACTTGTAGCCCCTGTCTGTCTGTCTGTCTGTCTGTCTGTCTGTCTGTCTGTCTGACTGGGGGGTACACTAGCAGCTGGGTCAAAAGCAGTGTGCTGTCGCTGGGGAAACGGCAGCAAGCGAACAATAAAAGGCATGTGAAGCTCAAATGGACTGCAGTGTCATCGCCTATGTTTGTTTAACATCTTTAATTGCAAAGCGTAAAAGGGACAGAAATGAAGGGAGAGGGGTTTGTTTGAGAGCCACACTGTGTGTTTTAAGATGGGTGGTTCAGTTTGGGTGTGGATAAGTAGTAGGGCTACAAAATTCTAAATGTTTGGACAATAAACACGTCAACTTACATAATTTATCCTCCACCAAATCCTTTCCTGTGATTACTTGTTTCCCTCAAACCCCAACAGGGCGGAGAAAGGTTTTTTTGGGGTCAGCCCAGCCATCGGTGTGTGTGTGTGTGTGTGTGTGTTCTAACGCTTAGAGTAATGGTCTGATTTAGTTCAACACACAAGCAGAAGACCTCAGTGCAAAACCTTTACAGTCGTCTGACTCCTCTTTTGCTTCTGTTCTTACAGTCCCAAATCAATTAATTTGGCAAAAAAAATGCTGTAACAGAGTAACATAAACCTATTACAAATGCACATTCAACTGCAGAAGGAATTTTATTTGATTTATTCTTTTAAAACTCTTCTGCAAATTTTTACACGTGAGGTCCAAAAAATTAAATGCATCTCATGTATGGATCCCCAAAAGCAGTATATATATGTCTGTTTACTTTGGCCAGACAATTCCATTATGTGACTTTACCTGACAAACGCTTATGGGAAGGAATGCAGCAGAGTGCACGGTGGTCTTTTTATAATCGGCACATAGAATTTGAAGATGGCCCTGCTACTTTTAAAGGCATCATATTACATAAGAACCATATGGTTTAAAAATATACGTCCTGTCAGTTGGCATGGCACGTTTCAGCTTGTCTGGCAAGGCCCAATAAAGGGCGTTCAGGGTAAGTTGGATGACCCAGAGTGCCCA